>NW_026729407.1:0-77976 GCF_030272615.1 Cryptomeria japonica | reverse complement strand
CATTTATGATAAATTGGTCCTCAATAGTATAGCTAGATATTTTGGCCAATTGATAGTTAGCTATTTGAGTTTCATCTCCATTTTTCACACAAAAATTCTACACTTTTAATTGGTAGTTAGCTACCATAGAGATTTATTAGAGAAGAATTATAAACATTTTTTTTTCCTTACATCTTCCATGAAATTGTCTCCAAAAATATCCATAAGCTACTATGCCTAATTATCACATTCTTCCTACCGTCAATGGGATGGAAAAAATACATGTTTATTATGTGTGTGTTTCCCAACCTTAAAAGTTATAGAATCTATCATATCTTCATTGTGTCTTTGATATCATTGAAACATCATTTATACCCTAAATCATTCAACTTCCACATCAACTCAGCTCCTACCATCCTATCCATATTGTCCATCCTACCATCTCTCTCAGTTTTTTATGGATTTTTTTCACAAATAATCCCCTTCAAATTATTTATTCTTATTAAAAGACCTTCCAATATTTTAGTGAACTCTCTATGAATAATATTCTTGGGATTTTAATATATTTTCTTATACAATTTTAGTCCATAACCTTTCACCATTGCAGCCACAAGATCATAAGACTCCCTTAATAATATAGTGATGTTCTCAGCTTCAAATTGGTAATGTTGTAACTATCTTTCTAATGCTACTTAGAATGAAATTTATCCACCTCATACATGTACCATATGATTACTATAACTATTAGTTGGTTATAAATAAACAAGTAATGAGGAACCATAGGAGAAACATAAATTTTGATTACAATTCTTCAATAGTGATACATATTGTATCCTATATTATCATCAACCTTTTCCCAAAAAGAAGAAATATGGGTACTAAGTAAATTCATTACTTAATTAGACAGACTTCTTCTACAAAAATCGTAATATATTCAACATAAGGGTAATAAAGAAATACTAAAAATTTCTACAATTTCTAGATGAGAAATGTATATATAGCCACAAAGGGTTCATTCAAACAAACACTACATCTTTACCATAGATGAAGTATAGAACCCATTAATTTCCTACCTACTTTGTCCATTAACTAGAGAAGGCTTCCAAGAAAGTGTGAAAAAGGGTGATATACCATATGGAGATATAGGGAGGGTAAGTGATTTTAAAATTAATAATATATTTGTATATTCCCTGTATGATCCATGGTCCAAATACTCAAATAGCCTATTTACATTAAAAAAAATGAACATTCAAAACAAGCGTCATAGACATATGCATATTTATTAATTACACTACATTTCTAGGACCTAGCATAATATGTAATAATTTGAATTGAAATATCCCTCAAATTTGTAAATTTCAAAGGGCTATAGTTCATTTCTTGAGAAGGTCTTCAACACTATTTACTGTACATTGGACTTGATTATATGCCTCCAAAAGTAAATCACCCTAGGACTATTATGTCTCAACCATATTTAGTGGCAAGCTCATAAGGAATTAGTTTTAGTGAAACATGGAGTTAGGTCAAATAAAACTTGTTAATTTATTTGTATTTGTAAGTAACTCTACCCTCTTTAAATATTTAACTTCATGGGTCTTATGATAGTATTTCTTACATATGAGACCCAACAAATATTCACAAAGGAATAAATTAAGGATAATTACATTGACAAGGTGAAACCTATAATGATTATCCATTATGCTAGGCACAAAAAACTTGTGAAATAAATAATCAAATAGATACCATCTACATATAGGAAATTTGATATTCTTCCTAAATTCAAGAATGTTCTTGAAATGAATCGCTAGGACACCATCCATTAATTTTATCTTTTTCAAATTTGTTTATCATTCTATGGAACTCATCAAATCACTCAAATTTTATCTATCTCCCAAGGAACAAAAAATCATAGTTTGATAACGAGCACAAATTTTTTTTTATCTTCCTCTTAAGAAATTTTCTCAAATAGATAAAATATATTTTTTTTAATAATGAAAGGAGAAGTTAAGGACATACTTGAATGCACATGGAAACCCTTTCATTTTGCATCAAATTTAAAGACTAGAAATGCTGCACTAAATAAAATAGAATTGAAAAACTATACAAACATTATTTTGAAGTTGACACAGTACATTAGGAAAATTAGTCAATGGAGAGCTATACCAACCCATTTATTCTTCCCACTCTAATCATGGAAAACATATTCCCATGTTCTAATGTATTGCATTAATGGTTTAATTTTTAATTTTTCAAAGTGTTTAACCTGTTAAAAATTTCATTACATGATTGTTGTTTATCTTCTTTGAGAAAACAATTATTACCATATCACATATTGCTAAGTGGTGAATTAAAATTATCTAGCACATATAGATTTGAAGAGCCTATGTGATGTATTGAAGAGAATGCCACATTTCAGCTATTTGTCACTAAGAATATTGACAATTGGAGAGGAGAGGTTGGTTGTATGTATGGAGCACTCATATCACAAGAAGTTGGCACATGCTTCCTGCAACAAGTATATGTTGAAGTGATGTGGGAAATATGTTGAATCTTATCACACATCAATATATACTTGTCGGTACAAGGAAAATCTCATAATACAAGAGGAGGGGGACACCTCAACATAAAAAATTCATAGGCCACAAGCAACAAAGAATGAGATATCTCAAACAAAAACTCCCTTTTAAGTCTTTAGAGAAACATGACATATTATTATCAAATGATCCTCTTACATCTCACAAAGGGATTGAACACATGTAGACAAATAGAAAATTTCTATTGGCAACAAGCCAAATGTTAGTTCTTTCAACTGTACCACATAGGTGGGTAGATTCTATGATAAGCGATGCTCTTGTTGATGTTAGATTGACATTTAAAGAAAATGAAAGTTATCATCTATCATATTATAACATGCACACTTGATACAAGGACCATAATGGTTCTAACTATACTTTCCTTCATAGAAAACAAAAAAGAATATAGATGCAATAACAACAAAGGGATACAAATAAATTTTGACAATTCATTAAAGTGGTCACTCATCAAAGATTATTAAGCTATTAAGGCTAATAACAAAACATCAATAAAGGAAAGGACAACTAGAAAGGATGAAATGATGGTATATAGCTAAAAAGTAATGTTACCTATTAATAAATGGTAAAAGAGACATAAAGATGTAAATTAAAGATCCATGATTGGAAGAACAAAAAACCAAAGTGGAATAATAGAAAGTGCATCTCAACTCCAAACTATTGTACTTGGGAGAAAAGGGGTCATGAAAAGACTAGAACTATGACTAGCTCACCCTTGCACACAAAAAAAATATTTCAAAAGAAACATCCCATTGGGAGAGATTTTAAAATGTACAGTTTGAGGTTCCATCAATTTATGATACTTTAGATGATAGGATTCTGAAGATTTTTCCTTTAAAATTGTATCCTTTCAATTATTGTACTTATCATAACGTCCACTTTGTCATCAAAGACACTTTTTCAATAATGAATAGCATTCAAGATCAGCATACTCATTGCTGCTATTCAACATTTTTTTTCTTTGCTTGACCATTTCAATTTTGGTTAAAATTTAAAAATTTATTGAAAAACGTTTTTATAAATTATAAAGGGTTGTATGAAAAGAAAAATGGTGAAACCAAAAATGCATTGAACTTCTACTGTATCGTTTGGTTCAAGAAAAATAAAAGCATCTTTTGAGCTCGAGCCTCTTAAAATGCTGCAATTCAACGCTCCATTGTTTTACTTTGAATCTCACCCTTTTTCACCGAATATCACTCTTGACCTATACAAACGCTTGCACTCTATTTATAAATACAATATACTCTCTTTATCACGCATCTTTGCCTCAGGTTCGTTTTGGCAGTTAGTATGATGAGATAACGGTTAAAACAAAATAGAAAAGATTAAAACAAAAGTTTACATCAATTCTAAAATAGAAAAGGTCAAACCAGAAATGAAATCTAAAATAAATTCTACTTCAATATATGGTTTATCGAAGAACGCCTCTGTTTGCTCCCAATATCACAAAAAAATCCCAATAGGCTCAAAAAGGCTTCTAACAATGAAACTGGTGGCGCGGTGGTGGTCCGTTGATGGCATGAGGTGGTGGAGGGCAGTCGGGGAGGGGAGGAGGTCTCTAACCACTGGTGGTGGTGGTCCAAAACAATAGGCGCCCCCCTTGGTCACAAAAAAACGTGAATTTTCAAATCCTCAGAGATCTTATTTTGAGATTCGAATTGACCCAAGATGCAAACAAAAAAATTTCATAAGGAAAATATCAAATTTGATGAATGAGGTGCATCAGGTCTGGACTTCTGATACCATGATAGAATTCATGATTGATGAATTCCACAATGCCCAATAATCGCCTGCATGCAAATACCTGCCACGTACAAGAGAAAATCCTACAAACAAGAGAGTGCAAGAATAATTGGAGACAATTGCAAGAAGAATCACAAATGAATTAACTTGCCAGAATGAATAATTACAATGAGATCAATTGTTTAATAAAGGAGATCAAAACCCTAAAGCAAACCCTAAGGGATGAATGCATGAAATAAAATAATTATTAAATTCCCCAAAAAGCTTCCTAAATTTAGCTTAAGTGAGAAAAGGAAAAGGTGACTTAATTAATTAATCAATATGATTGAATTAATTTAGTAAATAAAACCTTTTACTCTAATAGGAACCATCTTTCTAATGCTACTTAAAATAAAATATTATCCACCTCATACATGTACCATATGATTACTAGAGATATCACTTGGTTAGGCATAAAAGTAGACGAGTAATGATGAACTATAGGATAGCCATAATTATGGTTATAGTTCTTCAATCATGATACATATTGTATCCTAAATTTTATCAATATTTCACCAAAAAAGATAAATAGGGGGACTAAGAAAATTTATTACTTAATTAGATATTCTTATGCTATATAAATCCTAGTATATTAAGGATAAGGATAGTAAAGAAATAATAAAAAATCTATAACTTCTACAAGACAAATGTATATCCAATTGCATTGTTTTTAATTAGACAATAAAAACATGTCTAACACAAATGAAGTATAAAACTAGTTTCTTTCCTAACTACTTAGTCCATTCAAAAGAGAAGGCTTGCAATAAAGTGTGCAAGAGTGGATACTATATGAAAGTACAAGGAGGGTAAGCTATTTTAAAATTTATAATAGATTTATGGAATCCCGCTACAACCCCTGCCTCATAATTAAATATTCTATTTACATATGTTTTTGGATATTTACAAGAAGGCGCATTAGACATATGCATATTTGCTTCTTATAGTACATTCCTAGTACCTAGAAAAATAATCTAAAATATCCATCAAATTGCTTAATTTCAAAGGCCTCTAATTTATTTCTTCAAACAAAATCCAACACCTTTTATTTCATGTTAGAATTGATTATATACCTTAAGAACTACTTGAACCTATCACTATTCTTGTCTAAATAATATTTAGCGGTAAGCTGAGAAAGTTTAAAAACTTCAAGGATATTGGGATTCAAGAGAAAAGAAATTTTAACTTACTTTCAGTTGTAAACAATAGTTTCTCCTTTTAATAATTAACTTCTTAGGTCAAGTAACATAATATTTCTTACATATGAAAACCAAAAAGTTTTAAAAAAAGAAGCAATTAAAAATAATAACTTTGGCAAGGCCAAACATATAATTTTTATTCATTAGGCTAGTCTCAAGCAATTTTTTAATGAAATAATCCAATAGACCAAAATTACTTGTAGCAAATTCAATATTATTCCTACTTTTGGCTAGGACACCATTCAATATATGTTTTTTAAACTTCTCCAACATTCTAGCGAATTGGTTACATACGCCATGGCACTTTATCCTTCAAAATATTAGATATTATATGATTGAGTTAGCATTTTCTTGATTTTATCAAAACTAAAAGAAAATTCAAGGAACTAAAATTCATAGTTAGATAAGAAGCACAAATACTTTGTTGGCTTTAGAAAAATTACCAAATTCAATTGCCAAGAAAGTTGCACTACTTGACATACTTGACTGCACATAAACATCCTTTTATTTTGTGTCAAGTTCAAGTACCAAGAAAGTTGCACTACATAAAACGCACCTCCAATATTTTATATCCTCTAATTGAACTTGACAAAATACCTTAGGAAAATTAGTTGCAAAATTTTCACCTTAGAAGCAAATCTGTTCTAAACAGAGAGATAAAATCCATTTATTCTTCTCGCTATAATAATAGTACTAAATAGCTTTATTTTCTTGAAATCATTGCATTAATGGCTTCATTTTTTAATTTTATAAGTGTTTAACTTGTTTAAAATTCCATTAGTTTTGATTGTTGTTGATTTTGTTTAGGGAAAAACTATGACCATATCACATTTGGTGAGTAGTGAATTAACATTATGTAGCACAGATAGATGTGAAGGCTTTGCATGATGCCTTTGAGATAATGCTACGTATCATTTTTTGTTACTAATAATTTTCACTAAAAATAATGACAATTGAGGAGAAGAGCTTGGTTCCTTGCTTGACTAATCATATCACAAGAAGTTGACCTATGCTACTTAAATTAACGGTATAAATAAGTAATATGTATAATTTGTATAAGTAATTGGGATATCAAAAGAGGAATAGGGAAACTTGACTCAATATAAGTTTGATAGTTTACCACTAAAAGATTAATGATAATTGGGAAATAGAAAGGAAAACGTTATTTCTGCGACAAACTAGAGCTACCACCACACCAACTTCAATGTGGAAAACAATGAACAATTAGAAAACGAATATTTAATGAAACAAATTTGATATTTAAGATTTGATTGGGCTGAATATGTATATTCTTGAATACAGAAAAATAATTACATATTACGCAATCCAGATGGATGAAAGCGTTCTGGTTTCAAAATGTGTCAGCGAGTAGTGTCCAAGGGATTTAATTATATTTCTCTTTCTCGTTGTCACCATGGACCACAAAATACCCAAATAATGTAAAGCTCTCACGGATTTCCGTGGCGAAAAATCTTAGTTATGTGCGTTGGATTCACAGTAACTCTATGCATCATTGTTTTATCTTTTGCGGCAATTAGGATCTTTGATGTTGCCTGAACAGTTAGAACCAGATGCTAACATCTCCACAATTTCAACCAGATTATCAATTGAATCATTGTTGTTCACGCTTGCATTTGTATTCACTTTTTCCGTCAGGATTGGTCGAGCAGAGACAGCGAGGAAAACCATAGCGTTGAGCATGAGCAGCACTGCCATAACTTTCAGATGAATCGATCTCTCCATACTAATTGCCAGAATGAATATCAAGCAAAGAAACGTACGTATTGGTTTACAAATGAAGAAAGAAGAGCCGAGTGAATTTTTTAAGAGATAGAGAGCGAAGATCGAGAATGGTGATGTATAAACCAGGTAAATCGTATTTATAGAGATGGACGATGGAGTGCAAGTGTTTGAATAGGTCAAAATTGAAATTGGTGATATTGGTAGTAAAGGTGCTTTCATGCTTGATAGAAAGCGAAGACAATTGACGTGCAATATGAATAAGTCAATGTTGGTATTCAAAGTCCCTTTGTCGCCTCTTGAAATGTTGCAGTTCCACGCGCCATTTTTTACTTTGAATATCACCCTAGTTGAACAAATTTTAATTTTGACTTGATCAAACATACTCACACGCCGTCGTGTGTCTCTATAAATACGATTTTCCTTGTTTATCCATCACCATTCTCGATCTTCGCTCTCTATCTCGCTAAACCGAATACGTTTTTTCATTTGTTAACATTCATTCTGCCAATTAGTATGTCGAGATCGATGCTTCTGAAAGTTATGGCACTGCTGCTTGTGCTCAACGTTGTGTTTTCCCTCGCTGTCTCTGCTCGACCAATCCTCAACAAAATAGTGAATACAAATGCAGGCATTGATAATCTGCTTGAAATTGTGGAGATGTTAGCGTCGTGTCCTAACTGTGAAGGCAACATTCCAGATCCTAGTTGCTGTTGAATACACTTATTGTGGATCCAATCACCTAATTAAGATATTCTGCCATGGATACTCAGTATACATTTACGTATTTTTCAATCCAGATCTGCGGTGATAGGGAGAAATATCATCTATCGCCATTGACTAACCACGGACACATTTTAAAGGCCAGATCGCTTTCATCTATCTTGAGTGGATATAATTTCATTTGTATTGAAGAATATACATATTCAGTTTAATCAAATCTTAAATATGATTCACGAAAGGTACATAAAAAATTTCAACAGACTTTTGCTATGGTGTCACAAAAAGTTACGTGTTTGAGAAAACTAAGAAAGGGCCTATCCATAATACTTGAAAGGATTATAAATTAGTAAGATTTTAATCGCGCTTTGTAAAACATACACAACTTATATGATGAGCCTGCTACAACAGGCCGTACGTTATGGTTTGGATCTGAACAAAGCTTTAATACACATTATAATGTATATTTGTCACTCCAAATATTATATTAGGGTTTACCAATTTTTATGTAATATATAATTTTTTTAATGTAAAAATTTAAAGGAAAATTAAGAAAAACACGATGAAGCAGGCCATTGCAAATTTCATCTTGTTCAAAGGTTTTAGTAATGTGCTTAGCACACAGTTAATTTGATTCCAAATATTAATGAAGCCAAGACAATTTGAATCATGAACAAGAGTTGATAGAATTCTAACAAAACAATGTGGAAACCTTTTCCTTCATAATAATGTTGACATTAAAATCATACATTGTCAAATTCTTTGCTCCCCTTTAGAGCTTTAGTTCTCTTACAATAATAATTTAATCAAGACCATTGAATGGGTTCTATTCAATCACATTAGCAAGCTATAATTGTTCCCTGGTGTGTTTTCCCTTTATAAAATATTCATGGCCATATGCTTTGCCTAAAGCTTCAAATCATTTTGTGGGGACCAAGATTTAATATGTTCAAGCTTTGCGTCATGGTCCCCTACACTTTTTCATTTTTTTTAGTGACATACTACAAATATGACAACTATCTTGAGTGCCTCATTTATGATAAATTGGTCCTCAATAGTATAGCTAGATATTTTGGCCAATTGATAGTTAGCTATTTGAGTTTCATCTCCATTTTTCACACAAAAATTCTACACTTTTAATTGGTAGTTAGCTACCATAGAGATTTATTAGAGAAGAATTATAAACATTTTTTTTTCCTTACATCTTCCATGAAATTGTCTCCAAAAATATCCATAAGCTACTATGCCTAATTATCACATTCTTCCTACCGTCAATGGGATGGAAAAAATACATGTTTATTATGTGTGTGTTTCCCAACCTTAAAAGTTATAGAATCTATCATATCTTCATTGTGTCTTTGATATCATTGAAACATCATTTATACCCTAAATCATTCAACTTCCACATCAACTCAGCTCCTACCATCCTATCCATATTGTCCATCCTACCATCTCTCTCAGTTTTTTATGGATTTTTTTCACAAATAATCCCCTTCAAATTATTTATTCTTATTAAAAGACCTTCCAATATTTTAGTGAACTCTCTATGAATAATATTCTTGGGATTTTAATATATTTTCTTATACAATTTTAGTCCATAACCTTTCACCATTGCAGCCACAAGATCATAAGACTCCCTTAATAATATAGTGATGTTCTCAGCTTCAAATTGGTAATGTTGTAACTATCTTTCTAATGCTACTTAGAATGAAATTTATCCACCTCATACATGTACCATATGATTACTATAACTATTAGTTGGTTATAAATAAACAAGTAATGAGGAACCATAGGAGAAACATAAATTTTGATTACAATTCTTCAATAGTGATACATATTGTATCCTATATTATCATCAACCTTTTCCCAAAAAGAAGAAATATGGGTACTAAGTAAATTCATTACTTAATTAGACAGACTTCTTCTACAAAAATCGTAATATATTCAACATAAGGGTAATAAAGAAATACTAAAAATTTCTACAATTTCTAGATGAGAAATGTATATATAGCCACAAAGGGTTCATTCAAACAAACACTACATCTTTACCATAGATGAAGTATAGAACCCATTAATTTCCTACCTACTTTGTCCATTAACTAGAGAAGGCTTCCAAGAAAGTGTGAAAAAGGGTGATATACCATATGGAGATATAGGGAGGGTAAGTGATTTTAAAATTAATAATATATTTGTATATTCCCTGTATGATCCATGGTCCAAATACTCAAATAGCCTATTTACATTAAAAAAAATGAACATTCAAAACAAGCGTCATAGACATATGCATATTTATTAATTACACTACATTTCTAGGACCTAGCATAATATGTAATAATTTGAATTGAAATATCCCTCAAATTTGTAAATTTCAAAGGGCTATAGTTCATTTCTTGAGAAGGTCTTCAACACTATTTACTGTACATTGGACTTGATTATATGCCTCCAAAAGTAAATCACCCTAGGACTATTATGTCTCAACCATATTTAGTGGCAAGCTCATAAGGAATTAGTTTTAGTGAAACATGGAGTTAGGTCAAATAAAACTTGTTAATTTATTTGTATTTGTAAGTAACTCTACCCTCTTTAAATATTTAACTTCATGGGTCTTATGATAGTATTTCTTACATATGAGACCCAACAAATATTCACAAAGGAATAAATTAAGGATAATTACATTGACAAGGTGAAACCTATAATGATTATCCATTATGCTAGGCACAAAAAACTTGTGAAATAAATAATCAAATAGATACCATCTACATATAGGAAATTTGATATTCTTCCTAAATTCAAGAATGTTCTTGAAATGAATCGCTAGGACACCATCCATTAATTTTATCTTTTTCAAATTTGTTTATCATTCTATGGAACTCATCAAATCACTCAAATTTTATCTATCTCCCAAGGAACAAAAAATCATAGTTTGATAACGAGCACAAATTTTTTTTTATCTTCCTCTTAAGAAATTTTCTCAAATAGATAAAATATATTTTTTTTAATAATGAAAGGAGAAGTTAAGGACATACTTGAATGCACATGGAAACCCTTTCATTTTGCATCAAATTTAAAGACTAGAAATGCTGCACTAAATAAAATAGAATTGAAAAACTATACAAACATTATTTTGAAGTTGACACAGTACATTAGGAAAATTAGTCAATGGAGAGCTATACCAACCCATTTATTCTTCCCACTCTAATCATGGAAAACATATTCCCATGTTCTAATGTATTGCATTAATGGTTTAATTTTTAATTTTTCAAAGTGTTTAACCTGTTAAAAATTTCATTACATGATTGTTGTTTATCTTCTTTGAGAAAACAATTATTACCATATCACATATTGCTAAGTGGTGAATTAAAATTATCTAGCACATATAGATTTGAAGAGCCTATGTGATGTATTGAAGAGAATGCCACATTTCAGCTATTTGTCACTAAGAATATTGACAATTGGAGAGGAGAGGTTGGTTGTATGTATGGAGCACTCATATCACAAGAAGTTGGCACATGCTTCCTGCAACAAGTATATGTTGAAGTGATGTGGGAAATATGTTGAATCTTATCACACATCAATATATACTTGTCGGTACAAGGAAAATCTCATAATACAAGAGGAGGGGGACACCTCAACATAAAAAATTCATAGGCCACAAGCAACAAAGAATGAGATATCTCAAACAAAAACTCCCTTTTAAGTCTTTAGAGAAACATGACATATTATTATCAAATGATCCTCTTACATCTCACAAAGGGATTGAACACATGTAGACAAATAGAAAATTTCTATTGGCAACAAGCCAAATGTTAGTTCTTTCAACTGTACCACATAGGTGGGTAGATTCTATGATAAGCGATGCTCTTGTTGATGTTAGATTGACATTTAAAGAAAATGAAAGTTATCATCTATCATATTATAACATGCACACTTGATACAAGGACCATAATGGTTCTAACTATACTTTCCTTCATAGAAAACAAAAAAGAATATAGATGCAATAACAACAAAGGGATACAAATAAATTTTGACAATTCATTAAAGTGGTCACTCATCAAAGATTATTAAGCTATTAAGGCTAATAACAAAACATCAATAAAGGAAAGGACAACTAGAAAGGATGAAATGATGGTATATAGCTAAAAAGTAATGTTACCTATTAATAAATGGTAAAAGAGACATAAAGATGTAAATTAAAGATCCATGATTGGAAGAACAAAAAACCAAAGTGGAATAATAGAAAGTGCATCTCAACTCCAAACTATTGTACTTGGGAGAAAAGGGGTCATGAAAAGACTAGAACTATGACTAGCTCACCCTTGCACACAAAAAAAATATTTCAAAAGAAACATCCCATTGGGAGAGATTTTAAAATGTACAGTTTGAGGTTCCATCAATTTATGATACTTTAGATGATAGGATTCTGAAGATTTTTCCTTTAAAATTGTATCCTTTCAATTATTGTACTTATCATAACGTCCACTTTGTCATCAAAGACACTTTTTCAATAATGAATAGCATTCAAGATCAGCATACTCATTGCTGCTATTCAACATTTTTTTTCTTTGCTTGACCATTTCAATTTTGGTTAAAATTTAAAAATTTATTGAAAAACGTTTTTATAAATTATAAAGGGTTGTATGAAAAGAAAAATGGTGAAACCAAAAATGCATTGAACTTCTACTGTATCGTTTGGTTCAAGAAAAATAAAAGCATCTTTTGAGCTCGAGCCTCTTAAAATGCTGCAATTCAACGCTCCATTGTTTTACTTTGAATCTCACCCTTTTTCACCGAATATCACTCTTGACCTATACAAACGCTTGCACTCTATTTATAAATACAATATACTCTCTTTATCACGCATCTTTGCCTCAGGTTCGTTTTGGCAGTTAGTATGATGAGATAACGGTTAAAACAAAATAGAAAAGATTAAAACAAAAGTTTACATCAATTCTAAAATAGAAAAGGTCAAACCAGAAATGAAATCTAAAATAAATTCTACTTCAATATATGGTTTATCGAAGAACGCCTCTGTTTGCTCCCAATATCACAAAAAAATCCCAATAGGCTCAAAAAGGCTTCTAACAATGAAACTGGTGGCGCGGTGGTGGTCCGTTGATGGCATGAGGTGGTGGAGGGCAGTCGGGGAGGGGAGGAGGTCTCTAACCACTGGTGGTGGTGGTCCAAAACAATAGGCGCCCCCCTTGGTCACAAAAAAACGTGAATTTTCAAATCCTCAGAGATCTTATTTTGAGATTCGAATTGACCCAAGATGCAAACAAAAAAATTTCATAAGGAAAATATCAAATTTGATGAATGAGGTGCATCAGGTCTGGACTTCTGATACCATGATAGAATTCATGATTGATGAATTCCACAATGCCCAATAATCGCCTGCATGCAAATACCTGCCACGTACAAGAGAAAATCCTACAAACAAGAGAGTGCAAGAATAATTGGAGACAATTGCAAGAAGAATCACAAATGAATTAACTTGCCAGAATGAATAATTACAATGAGATCAATTGTTTAATAAAGGAGATCAAAACCCTAAAGCAAACCCTAAGGGATGAATGCATGAAATAAAATAATTATTAAATTCCCCAAAAAGCTTCCTAAATTTAGCTTAAGTGAGAAAAGGAAAAGGTGACTTAATTAATTAATCAATATGATTGAATTAATTTAGTAAATAAAACCTTTTACTCTAATAGGAACCATCTTTCTAATGCTACTTAAAATAAAATATTATCCACCTCATACATGTACCATATGATTACTAGAGATATCACTTGGTTAGGCATAAAAGTAGACGAGTAATGATGAACTATAGGATAGCCATAATTATGGTTATAGTTCTTCAATCATGATACATATTGTATCCTAAATTTTATCAATATTTCACCAAAAAAGATAAATAGGGGGACTAAGAAAATTTATTACTTAATTAGATATTCTTATGCTATATAAATCCTAGTATATTAAGGATAAGGATAGTAAAGAAATAATAAAAAATCTATAACTTCTACAAGACAAATGTATATCCAATTGCATTGTTTTTAATTAGACAATAAAAACATGTCTAACACAAATGAAGTATAAAACTAGTTTCTTTCCTAACTACTTAGTCCATTCAAAAGAGAAGGCTTGCAATAAAGTGTGCAAGAGTGGATACTATATGAAAGTACAAGGAGGGTAAGCTATTTTAAAATTTATAATAGATTTATGGAATCCCGCTACAACCCCTGCCTCATAATTAAATATTCTATTTACATATGTTTTTGGATATTTACAAGAAGGCGCATTAGACATATGCATATTTGCTTCTTATAGTACATTCCTAGTACCTAGAAAAATAATCTAAAATATCCATCAAATTGCTTAATTTCAAAGGGCTCTAATTTATTTCTTCAAACAAAATCCAACACCTTTTATTTCATGTTAGAATTGATTATATACCTTAAGAACTACTTGAACCTATCACTATTCTTGTCTAAATAATATTTAGCGGTAAGCTGAGAAAGTTTAAAAACTTCAAGGATATTGGGATTCAAGAGAAAAGAAATTTTAACTTACTTTCAGTTGTAAACAATAGTTTCTCCTTTTAATAATTAACTTCTTAGGTCAAGTAACATAATATTTCTTACATATGAAAACCAAAAAGTTTTAAAAAAAGAAGCAATTAAAAATAATAACTTTGGCAAGGCCAAACATATAATTTTTATTCATTAGGCAAGTCTCAAGCAATTTTTTAATGAAATAATCCAATAGACCAAAATTACTTGTAGCAAATTCAATATTATTCCTACTTTTGGCTAGGACACCATTCAATATATGTTTTTTAAACTTCTCCAACATTCTAGCGAATTGGTTACATACGCCATGGCACTTTATCCTTCAAAATATTAGATATTATATGATTGAGTTAGCATTTTCTTGATTTTATCAAAACTAAAAGAAAATTGAAGGAACTAAAATTCATAGTTAGATAAGAAGCACAAATACTTTGTTGGCTTTAGAAAAATTACCAAATTCAATTGCCAAGAAAGTTGCACTACTTGACATACTTGACTGCACATAAACATCCTTTTATTTTGTGTCAAGTTCAAGTACCAAGAAAGTTGCACTACATAAAACGCACCTCCAATATTTTATATCCTCTAATTGAACTTGACAAAATACCTTAGGAAAATTAGTTGCAAAATTTTCACCTTAGAAGCAAATCTGTTCTAAACAGAGAGATAAAATCCATTTATTCTTCTCGCTATAATAATACTACTAAATAGCTTTATTTTCTTGAAATCATTGCATTAATGGCTTCATTTTTTAATTTTATAAGTGTTTAACTTGTTTAAAATTCCATTAGTTTTGATTGTTGTTGATTTTGTTTAGGGAAAAACTATGACCATATCACATTTGGTGAGTAGTGAATTAACATTATGTAGCATAGATAGATGTGAAGGGTTTGCATGATGCCTTTGAGATAATGCTACGTATCATTTTTTGTTACTAATAATTTTCACTAAAAATAATGACAATTGAGGAGGAGAGCTTGGTTCCTTGCTTGACTAATCATATCACAAGAAGTTGACCTATGCTACTTAAATTAACGGTATAAATAAGTAATATGTATAATTTGTATAAGTAATTGGGATATCCAAAGAGGAATAGGGAAACTTGACTCAATATAAGTTTGATAGTTTACCACTAAAAGATTAATGATAATTGGGAAATAGAAAGGAAAACGTTATTTCTGCGACAAACTAGAGCTACCACCACACCAACTTCAATGTGGAAAACAATGAACAATTAGAAAACGAATATTTAATGAAACAAATTTGATATTTAAGATTTGATTGGGCTGAATATGTATATTCTTGAATACAGAAAAATAATTACATATTACGCAATCCAGATGGATGAAAGCGTTCTGGTTTCAAAATGTGTCAGCGAGTAGTGTCCAAGGGATTTAATTATATTTCTCTTTCTCGTTGTCACCATGGACCACAAAATACCCAAATAATGTAAAGCTCTCACGGATTTCCGTGGCGAAAAATCTTAGTTATGTGCGTTGGATTCACAGTAACTCTATGCATCATTGTTTTATCTTTTGCGGCAATTAGGATCTTTGATGTTGCCTGAACAGTTAGAACCAGATGCTAACATCTCCACAATTTCAACCAGATTATCAATTGAATCATTGTTGTTCACGCTTGCATTTGTATTCACTTTTTCCGTCAGGATTGGTCGAGCAGAGACAGCGAGGAAAACCATAGCGTTGAGCATGAGCAGCACTGCCATAACTTTCAGATGAATCGATCTCTCCATACTAATTGCCAGAATGAATATCAAGCAAAGAAACGTACGTATTGGTTTACAAATGAAGAAAGAAGAGCCGAGTGAATTTTTTAAGAGATAGAGAGCGAAGATCGAGAATGGTGATGTATAAACCAGGTAAATCGTATTTATAGAGATGGACGATGGAGTGCAAGTGTTTGAATAGGTCAAAATTGAAATTGGTGATATTGGTGTTAAAGGTGCTTTCATGCTTGATAGAAAGCGAAGACAATTGACGTGCAATATGAATAAGTCAATGTTGATATTCAAAGTCCCTTTGTCGCCTCTTGAAATGTTGCAGTTCCACGCGCCATTTTTTACTTTGAATATCACCCTAGTTGAACAAATTTTAATTTTGACTTGATCAAACATACTCACACGCCGTCGTCTGTCTCTATAAATATGATTTTCCTCGTTTATCCATCACCATTCTCGATCTTCGCTCTCTATCTCGCTAAACCGAATACGTTTTTTCATTTGTTAACATTCATTCTGCCAATTAGTATGTCGAGATCGATGCTTCTGAAAGTTATGGCACTGCTGCTTGTGCTCAACGTTGTGTTTTCCCTCGCTGTCTCTGCTCGACCAATCCTCAACAAAATAGTGAATACAAATGCAGGCATTGATAATCTGCTTGAAATTGTGGAGATGTTAGCGTCGTGTCCTAACTGTGAAGGCAACATTCCAGATCCTAGTTGCTGTTGAATACACTTATTGTGGATCCAATCACCTAATTAAGATATTCTGCCATGGATACTCAGTATACATTTACGTATTTTTCAATCCAGATCTGCGGTGATAGGGAGAAATATCATCTATCGCCATTGACTAACCACTGACACATTTTAAAGGCCAGATCGCTTTCATCTATCTTGAGTGGATATAATTTCATTTGTATTGAAGAATATACATATTCAGTTTAATCAAATCTTAAATATGATTCACGAAAGGTACATAAAAAATTTCAACAGACTTTTGCTATGGTGTCACAAAAAGTTACGTGTTTGAGAAAACTAAGAAAGGGCCTATCCATAATACTTGAAAGGATTATAAATTAGTAAGATTTTAATCGCGCTTTGTAAAACATACACAACTTATATGATGAGCCTGCTACAACAGGCCGTACGTTATGGTTTGGATCTGACCAAAGCTTTAATACACATTATAATGTATATTTGTCACTCCAAATATTATATTAGGGTTTACCAATTTTTATGTAATATATAATTTTTTTAATGTAAAAATTTAAAGGAAAATTAAGAAAAACACGATGAAGCAGGCCATTGCAAATTTCATCTTGTTCAAAGGTTTTAGTAATGTGCTTAGCACACATAGTTAATTTGATTCCAAATATTAATGAAGCCAAGACAATTTGAATCATGAACAAGAGTTGATAGAATTCTAACAAAACAATGTGGAAACCTTTTCCTTCATAATAATGTTGACATTAAAATCATACATTGTCAAATTCTTTGCTCCCCTTTAGAGCTTTAGTTCTCTTACAATAATAATTTAATCAAGACCATTGAATGGGTTCTATTCAATCACATTAGCAAGCTATAATTGTTCCCTGGTGTGTTTTCCCTTTATAAAATATTCATGGCCATATGCTTTGCCTAAAGCTTCAAATCATTTTGTGGGGACCAAGATTTAATATGTTCAAGCTTTGCGTCATGGTCCCCTACACTTTTTCATTTTTTTTAGTGACATACTACAAATATGACAACTATCTTGAGTGCCTCATTTATGATAAATTGGTCCTCAATAGTATAGCTAGATATTTTGGCCAATTGATAGTTAGCTATTTGAGTTTCATCTCCATTTTTCACACAAAAATTCTACACTTTTAATTGGTAGTTAGCTACCATAGAGATTTATTAGAGAAGAATTATAAACATTTTTTTTTCCTTACATCTTCCATGAAATTGTCTCCAAAAATATCCATAAGCTACTATGCCTAATTATCACATTCTTCCTACCGTCAATGGGATGGAAAAAATACATGTTTATTATGTGTGTGTTTCCCAACCTTAAAAGTTATAGAATCTATCATATCTTCATTGTGTCTTTGATATCATTGAAACATCATTTATACCCTAAATCATTCAACTTCCACATCAACTCAGCTCCTACCATCCTATCCATATTGTCCATCCTACCATCTCTCTCAGTTTTTTATGGATTTTTTTCACAAATAATCCCCTTCAAATTATTTATTCTTATTAAAAGACCTTCCAATATTTTAGTGAACTCTCTATGAATAATATTCTTGGGATTTTAATATATTTTCTTATACAATTTTAGTCCATAACCTTTCACCATTGCAGCCACAAGATCATAAGACTCCCTTAATAATATAGTGATGTTCTCAGCTTCAAATTGGTAATGTTGTAACTATCTTTCTAATGCTACTTAGAATGAAATTTATCCACCTCATACATGTACCATATGATTACTATAACTATTAGTTGGTTATAAATAAACAAGTAATGAGGAACCATAGGAGAAACATAAATTTTGATTACAATTCTTCAATAGTGATACATATTGTATCCTATATTATCATCAACCTTTTCCCAAAAAGAAGAAATATGGGTACTAAGTAAATTCATTACTTAATTAGACAGACTTCTTCTACAAAAATCGTAATATATTCAACATAAGGGTAATAAAGAAATACTAAAAATTTCTACAATTTCTAGATGAGAAATGTATATATAGCCACAAAGGGTTCATTCAAACAAACACTACATCTTTACCATAGATGAAGTATAGAACCCATTAATTTCCTACCTACTTTGTCCATTAACTAGAGAAGGCTTCCAAGAAAGTGTGAAAAAGGGTGATATACCATATGGAGATATAGGGAGGGTAAGTGATTTTAAAATTAATAATATATTTGTATATTCCCTGTATGATCCATGGTCCAAATACTCAAATAGCCTATTTACATTAAAAAAAATGAACATTCAAAACAAGCGTCATAGACATATGCATATTTATTAATTACACTACATTTCTAGGACCTAGCATAATATGTAATAATTTGAATTGAAATATCCCTCAAATTTGTAAATTTCAAAGGGCTATAGTTCATTTCTTGAGAAGGTCTTCAACACTATTTACTGTACATTGGACTTGATTATATGCCTCCAAAAGTAAATCACCCTAGGACTATTATGTCTCAACCATATTTAGTGGCAAGCTCATAAGGAATTAGTTTTAGTGAAACATGGAGTTAGGTCAAATAAAACTTGTTAATTTATTTGTATTTGTAAGTAACTCTACCCTCTTTAAATATTTAACTTCATGGGTCTTATGATAGTATTTCTTACATATGAGACCCAACAAATATTCACAAAGGAATAAATTAAGGATAATTACATTGACAAGGTGAAACCTATAATGATTATCCATTATGCTAGGCACAAAAAACTTGTGAAATAAATAATCAAATAGATACCATCTACATATAGGAAATTTGATATTCTTCCTAAATTCAAGAATGTTCTTGAAATGAATCGCTAGGACACCATCCATTAATTTTATCTTTTTCAAATTTGTTTATCATTCTATGGAACTCATCAAATCACTCAAATTTTATCTATCTCCCAAGGAACAAAAAATCATAGTTTGATAACGAGCACAAATTTTTTTTTATCTTCCTCTTAAGAAATTTTCTCAAATAGATAAAATATATTTTTTTTAATAATGAAAGGAGAAGTTAAGGACATACTTGAATGCACATGGAAACCCTTTCATTTTGCATCAAATTTAAAGACTAGAAATGCTGCACTAAATAAAATAGAATTGAAAAACTATACAAACATTATTTTGAAGTTGACACAGTACATTAGGAAAATTAGTCAATGGAGAGCTATACCAACCCATTTATTCTTCCCACTCTAATCATGGAAAACATATTCCCATGTTCTAATGTATTGCATTAATGGTTTAATTTTTAATTTTTCGAAGTGTTTAACCTGTTAAAAATTTCATTACATGATTGTTGTTTATCTTCTTTGAGAAAACAATTATTACCATATCACATATTGCTAAGTGGTGAATTAAAATTATCTAGCACATATAGATTTGAAGAGCCTATGTGATGTATTGAAGAGAATGCCACATTTCAGCTATTTGTCACTAAGAATATTGACAATTGGAGAGGAGAGGTTGGTTGTATGTATGGAGCACTCATATCACAAGAAGTTGGCACATGCTTCCTGCAACAAGTATATGTTGAAGTGATGTGGGAAATATGTTGAATCTTATCACACATCAATATATACTTGTCGGTACAAGGAAAATCTCATAATACAAGAGGAGGGGGACACCTCAACATAAAAAATTCATAGGCCACAAGCAACAAAGAATGAGATATCTCAAACAAAAACTCCCTTTTAAGTCTTTAGAGAAACATGACATATTATTATCAAATGATCCTCTTACATCTCACAAAGGGATTGAACACATGTAGACAAATAGAAAATTTCTATTGGCAACAAGCCAAATGTTAGTTCTTTCAACTGTACCACATAGGTGGGTAGATTCTATGATAAGCGATGCTCTTGTTGATGTTAGATTGACATTTAAAGAAAATGAAAGTTATCATCTATCATATTATAACATGCACACTTGATACAAGGACCATAATGGTTCTAACTATACTTTCCTTCATAGAAAACAAAAAAGAATATAGATGCAATAACAACAAAGGGATACAAATAAATTTTGACAATTCATTAAAGTGGTCACTCATCAAAGATTATTAAGCTATTAAGGCTAATAACAAAACATCAATAAAGGAAAGGACAACTAGAAAGGATGAAATGATGGTATATAGCTAAAAAGTAATGTTACCTATTAATAAATGGTAAAAGAGACATAAAGATGTAAATTAAAGATCCATGATTGGAAGAACAAAAAACCAAAGTGGAATAATAGAAAGTGCATCTCAACTCCAAACTATTGTACTTGGGAGAAAAGGGGTCATGAAAAGACTAGAACTATGACTAGCTCACCCTTGCACACAAAAAAAATATTTCAAAAGAAACATCCCATTGGGAGAGATTTTAAAATGTACAGTTTGAGGTTCCATCAATTTATGATACTTTAGATGATAGGATTCTGAAGATTTTTCCTTTAAAATTGTATCCTTTCAATTATTGTACTTATCATAACGTCCACTTTGTCATCAAAGACACTTTTTCAATAATGAATAGCATTCAAGATCAGCATACTCATTGCTGCTATTCAACATTTTTTTTCTTTGCTTGACCATTTCAATTTTGGTTAAAATTTAAAAATTTATTGAAAAACGTTTTTATAAATTATAAAGGGTTGTATGAAAAGAAAAATGGTGAAACCAAAAATGCATTGAACTTCTACTGTATCGTTTGGTTCAAGAAAAATAAAAGCATCTTTTGAGCTCGAGCCTCTTAAAATGCTGCAATTCAACGCTCCATTGTTTTACTTTGAATCTCACCCTTTTTCACCGAATATCACTCTTGACCTATACAAACGCTTGCACTCTATTTATAAATACAATATACTCTCTTTATCACGCATCTTTGCCTCAGGTTCGTTTTGGCAGTTAGTATGATGAGATAACGGTTAAAACAAAATAGAAAAGATTAAAACAAAAGTTTACATCAATTCTAAAATAGAAAAGGTCAAACCAGAAATGAAATCTAAAATAAATTCTACTTCAATATATGGTTTATCGAAGAACGCCTCTGTTTGCTCCCAATATCACAAAAAAATCCCAATAGGCTCAAAAAGGCTTCTAACAATGAAACTGGTGGCGCGGTGGTGGTCCGTTGATGGCATGAGGTGGTGGAGGGCAGTCGGGGAGGGGAGGAGGTCTCTAACCACTGGTGGTGGTGGTCCAAAACAATAGGCGCCCCCCTTGGTCACAAAAAAACGTGAATTTTCAAATCCTCAGAGATCTTATTTTGAGATTCGAATTGACCCAAGATGCAAACAAAAAAATTTCATAAGGAAAATATCAAATTTGATGAATGAGGTGCATCAGGTCTGGACTTCTGATACCATGATAGAATTCATGATTGATGAATTCCACAATGCCCAATAATCGCCTGCATGCAAATACCTGCCACGTACAAGAGAAAATCCTACAAACAAGAGAGTGCAAGAATAATTGGAGACAATTGCAAGAAGAATCACAAATGAATTAACTTGCCAGAATGAATAATTACAATGAGATCAATTGTTTAATAAAGGAGATCAAAACCCTAAAGCAAACCCTAAGGGATGAATGCATGAAATAAAATAATTATTAAATTCCCCAAAAAGCTTCCTAAATTTAGCTTAAGTGAGAAAAGGAAAAGGTGACTTAATTAATTAATCAATATGATTGAATTAATTTAGTAAATAAAACCTTTTACTCTAATAGGAACCATCTTTCTAATGCTACTTAAAATAAAATATTATCCACCTCATACATGTACCATATGATTACTAGAGATATCACTTGGTTAGGCATAAAAGTAGACGAGTAATGATGAACTATAGGATAGCCATAATTATGGTTATAGTTCTTCAATCATGATACATATTGTATCCTAAATTTTATCAATATTTCACCAAAAAAGATAAATAGGGGGACTAAGAAAATTTATTACTTAATTAGATATTCTTATGCTATATAAATCCTAGTATATTAAGGATAAGGATAGTAAAGAAATAATAAAAAATCTATAACTTCTACAAGACAAATGTATATCCAATTGCATTGTTTTTAATTAGACAATAAAAACATGTCTAACACAAATGAAGTATAAAACTAGTTTCTTTCCTAACTACTTAGTCCATTCAAAAGAGAAGGCTTGCAATAAAGTGTGCAAGAGTGGATACTATATGAAAGTACAAGGAGGGTAAGCTATTTTAAAATTTATAATAGATTTATGGAATCCCGCTACAACCCCTGCCTCATAATTAAATATTCTATTTACATATGTTTTTGGATATTTACAAGAAGGCGCATTAGACATATGCATATTTGCTTCTTATAGTACATTCCTAGTACCTAGAAAAATAATCTAAAATATCCATCAAATTGCTTAATTTCAAAGGCCTCTAATTTATTTCTTCAAACAAAATCCAACACCTTTTATTTCATGTTAGAATTGATTATATACCTTAAGAACTACTTGAACCTATCACTATTCTTGTCTAAATAATATTTAGCGGTAAGCTGAGAAAGTTTAAAAACTTCAAGGATATTGGGATTCAAGAGAAAAGAAATTTTAACTTACTTTCAGTTGTAAACAATAGTTTCTCCTTTTAATAATTAACTTCTTAGGTCAAGTAACATAATATTTCTTACATATGAAAACCAAAAAGTTTTAAAAAAAGAAGCAATTAAAAATAATAACTTTGGCAAGGCCAAACATATAATTTTTATTCATTAGGCTAGTCTCAAGCAATTTTTTAATGAAATAATCCAATAGACCAAAATTACTTGTAGCAAATTCAATATTATTCCTACTTTTGGCTAGGACACCATTCAATATATGTTTTTTAAACTTCTCCAACATTCTAGCGAATTGGTTACATACGCCATGGCACTTTATCCTTCAAAATATTAGATATTATATGATTGAGTTAGCATTTTCTTGATTTTATCAAAACTAAAAGAAAATTCAAGGAACTAAAATTCATAGTTAGATAAGAAGCACAAATACTTTGTTGGCTTTAGAAAAATTACCAAATTCAATTGCCAAGAAAGTTGCACTACTTGACATACTTGACTGCACATAAACATCCTTTTATTTTGTGTCAAGTTCAAGTACCAAGAAAGTTGCACTACATAAAACGCACCTCCAATATTTTATATCCTCTAATTGAACTTGACAAAATACCTTAGGAAAATTAGTTGCAAAATTTTCACCTTAGAAGCAAATCTGTTCTAAACAGAGAGATAAAATCCATTTATTCTTCTCGCTATAATAATAGTACTAAATAGCTTTATTTTCTTGAAATCATTGCATTAATGGCTTCATTTTTTAATTTTATAAGTGTTTAACTTGTTTAAAATTCCATTAGTTTTGATTGTTGTTGATTTTGTTTAGGGAAAAACTATGACCATATCACATTTGGTGAGTAGTGAATTAACATTATGTAGCACAGATAGATGTGAAGGGTTTGCATGATGCCTTTGAGATAATGCTACGTATCATTTTTTGTTACTAATAATTTTCACTAAAAATAATGACAATTGAGGAGGAGAGCTTGGTTCCTTGCTTGACTAATCATATCACAAGAAGTTGACCTATGCTACTTAAATTAACGGTATAAATAAGTAATATGTATAATTTGTATAAGTAATTGGGATATCCAAAGAGGAATAGGGAAACTTGACTCAATATAAGTTTGATAGTTTACCACTAAAAGATTAATGATAATTGGGAAATAGAAAGGAAAACGTTATTTCTGCGACAAACTAGAGCTACCACCACACCAACTTCAATGTGGAAAACAATGAACAATTAGAAAACGAATATTTAATGAAACAAATTTGATATTTAAGATTTGATTGGGCTGAATATGTATATTCTTGAATACAGAAAAATAATTACATATTACGCAATCCAGATGGATGAAAGCGTTCTGGTTTCAAAATGTGTCAGCGAGTAGTGTCCAAGGGATTTAATTATATTTCTCTTTCTCGTTGTCACCATGGACCACAAAATACCCAAATAATGTAAAGCTCTCACGGATTTCCGTGGCGAAAAATCTTAGTTATGTGCGTTGGATTCACAGTAACTCTATGCATCATTGTTTTATCTTTTGCGGCAATTAGGATCTTTGATGTTGCCTGAACAGTTAGAACCAGATGCTAACATCTCCACAATTTCAACCAGATTATCAATTGAATCATTGTTGTTCACGCTTGCATTTGTATTCACTTTTTCCGTCAGGATTGGTCGAGCAGAGACAGCGAGGAAAACCATAGCGTTGAGCATGAGCAGCACTGCCATAACTTTCAGATGAATCGATCTCTCCATACTAATTGCCAGAATGAATATCAAGCAAAGAAACGTACGTATTGGTTTACAAATGAAGAAAGAAGAGCCGAGTGAATTTTTTAAGAGATAGAGAGCGAAGATCGAGAATGGTGATGTATAAACCAGGTAAATCGTATTTATAGAGATGGACGATGGAGTGCAAGTGTTTGAATAGGTCAAAATTGAAATTGGTGATATTGGTGTTAAAGGTGCTTTCATGCTTGATAGAAAGCGAAGACAATTGACGTGCAATATGAATAAGTCAATGTTGGTATTCAAAGTCCCTTTGTCGCCTCTTGAAATGTTGCAGTTCCACGCGCCATTTTTTACTTTGAATATCACCCTAGTTGAACAAATTTTAATTTTGACTTGATCAAACATACTCACACGCCGTCGTGTGTCTCTATAAATACGATTTTCCTTGTTTATCCATCACCATTCTCGATCTTCGCTCTCTATCTCGCTAAACCGAATACGTTTTTTCATTTGTTAACATTCATTCTGCCAATTAGTATGTCGAGATCGATGCTTCTGAAAGTTATGGCACTGCTGCTTGTGCTCAACGTTGTGTTTTCCCTCGCTGTCTCTGCTCGACCAATCCTCAACAAAATAGTGAATACAAATGCAGGCATTGATAATCTGCTTGAAATTGTGGAGATGTTAGCGTCGTGTCCTAACTGTGAAGGCAACATTCCAGATCCTAGTTGCTGTTGAATACACTTATTGTGGATCCAATCACCTAATTAAGATATTCTGCCATGGATACTCAGTATACATTTACGTATTTTTCAATCCAGATCTGCGGTGATAGGGAGAAATATCATCTATCGCCATTGACTAACCACTGACACATTTTAAAGGCCAGATCGCTTTCATCTATCTTGAGTGGATATAATTTCATTTGTATTGAAGAATATACATATTCATTTTAATCAAATCTTAAATATGATTCACGAAAGGTACATAAAAAATTTCAACAGACTTTTGCTATGGTGTCACAAAAAGTTACGTGTTTGAGAAAACTAAGAAAGGGCCTATCCATAATACTTGAAAGGATTATAAATTAGTAAGATTTTAATCGCGCTTTGTAAAACATACACAACTTATATGATGAGCCTGCTACAACAGGCCGTACGTTATGGTTTGGATCTGACCAAAGCTTTAATACACATTATAATGTATATTTGTCACTCCAAATATTATATTAGGGTTTACCAATTTTTATGTAATATATAATTTTTTTAATGTAAAAATTTAAAGGAAAATTAAGAAAAACACGATGAAGCAGGCCATTGCAAATTTCATCTTGTTCAAAGGTTTTAGTAATGTGCTTAGCACACATAGTTAATTTGATTCCAAATATTAATGAAGCCAAGACAATTTGAATCATGAACAAGAGTTGATAGAATTCTAACAAAACAATGTGGAAACCTTTTCCTTCATAATAATGTTGACATTAAAATCATACATTGTCAAATTCTTTGCTCCCCTTTAGAGCTTTAGTTCTCTTACAATAATAATTTAATCAAGACCATTGAATGGGTTCTATTCAATCACATTAGCAAGCTATAATTGTTCCCTGGTGTGTTTTCCCTTTATAAAATATTCATGGCCATATGCTTTGCCTAAAGCTTCAAATCATTTTGTGGGGACCAAGATTTAATATGTTCAAGCTTTGCGTCATGGTCCCCTACACTTTTTCATTTTTTTTAGTGACATACTACAAATATGACAACTATCTTGAGTGCCTCATTTATGATAAATTGGTCCTCAATAGTATAGCTAGATATTTTGGCCAATTGATAGTTAGCTATTTGAGTTTCATCTCCATTTTTCACACAAAAATTCTACACTTTTAATTGGTAGTTAGCTACCATAGAGATTTATTAGAGAAGAATTATAAACATTTTTTTTTCCTTACATCTTCCATGAAATTGTCTCCAAAAATATCCATAAGCTACTATGCCTAATTATCACATTCTTCCTACCGTCAATGGGATGGAAAAAATACATGTTTATTATGTGTGTGTTTCCCAACCTTAAAAGTTATAGAATCTATTATATCTTCATTGTGTCTTTGATATCATTGAAACATCATTTATACCCTAAATCATTCAACTTCCACATCAACTCAGCTCCTACCATCCTATCCATATTGTCCATCCTACCATCTCTCTCAGTTTTTTATGGATTTTTTTCACAAATAATCCCCTTCAAATTATTTATTCTTATTAAAAGACCTTCCAATATTGTAGTGAACACTCTATGAATAATATTCTTGGGATTTTAATATATTTTCTTATACAATTTTAGTCCATAACCTTTCACCATTCCAGCCACAAGATCATAAGACTCCCTTAATAATATAGTGATGTTCTCAGCTTCAAATTGGTAATGTTGTAACTATCTTTCTAATGCTACTTAGAATGAAATTTATCCACCTCATACATGTACCATATGATTACTATAACTATTAGTTGGTTATAAATAAACAAGTAATGAGGAACCATAGGAGAAACATAAATTTTGATTACAATTCTTCAATAGTGATACATATTGTATCCTATATTATCATCAACCTTTTCCCAAAAAGAAGAAATATGGGTACTAAGTAAATTCATTACTTAATTAGACAGACTTCTTCTACAAAAATCGTAATATATTCAACATAAGGGTAATAAAGAAATACTAAAAATTTCTACAATTTCTAGATGAGAAATGTATATATAGCCACAAAGGGTTCATTCAAACAAACACTACATCTTTACCATAGATGAAGTATAGAACCCATTAATTTCCTACCTACTTTGTCCATTAACTAGAGAAGGCTTCCAAGAAAGTGTGAAAAAGGGTGATATACCATATGGAGATATAGGGAGGGTAAGTGATTTTAAAATTAATAATATATTTGTATATTCCCTGTATGATCCATGGTCCAAATACTCAAATAGCCTATTTACATTAAAAAAAATGAACATTCAAAACAAGCGTCATAGACATATGCATATTTATTAATTACACTACATTTCTAGGACCTAGCATAATATGTAATAATTTGAATTGAAATATCCCTCAAATTTGTAAATTTCAAAGGGCTATAGTTCATTTCTTGAGAAGGTCTTCAACACTATTTACTGTACATTGGACTTGATTATATGCCTCCAAAAGTAAATCACCCTAGGACTATTATGTCTCAACCATATTTAGTGGCAAGCTCATAAGGAATTAGTTTTAGTGAAACATGGAGTTAGGTCAAATAAAACTTGTTAATTTATTTGTATTTGTAAGTAACTCTACCCTCTTTAAATATTTAACTTCATGGGTCTTATGATAGTATTTCTTACATATGAGACCCAACAAATATTCACAAAGGAATAAATTAAGGATAATTACATTGACAAGGTGAAACCTATAATGATTATCCATTATGCTAGGCACAAAAAACTTGTGAAATAAATAATCAAATAGATACCATCTACATATAGGAAATTTGATATTCTTCCTAAATTCAAGAATGTTCTTGAAATGAATCGCTAGGACACCATCCATTAATTTTATCTTTTTCAAATTTGTTTATCATTCTATGGAACTCATCAAATCACTCAAATTTTATCTATCTCCCAAGGAACAAAAAATCATAGTTTGATAACGAGCACAATTTTTTTTTTATCTTCCTCTTAAGAAATTTTCTCAAATAGATAAAATATATTTTTTTTAATAATGAAAGGAGAAGTTAAGGACATACTTGAATGCACATGGAAACCCTTTCATTTTGCATCAAATTTAAAGACTAGAAATGCTGCACTAAATAAAATAGAATTGAAAAACTATACAAACATTATTTTGAAGTTGACACAGTACATTAGGAAAATTAGTCAATGGAGAGCTATACCAACCCATTTATTCTTCCCACTCTAATCATGGAAAACATATTCCCATGTTCTAATGTATTGCATTAATGGTTTAATTTTTAATTTTTCGAAGTGTTTAACCTGTTAAAAATTTCATTACATGATTGTTGTTTATCTTCTTTGAGAAAACAATTATTACCATATCACATATTGCTAAGTGGTGAATTAAAATTATCTAGCACATATAGATTTGAAGAGCCTATGTGATGTATTGAAGAGAATGCCACATTTCAGCTATTTGTCACTAAGAATATTGACAATTGGAGAGGAGAGGTTGGTTGTATGTATGGAGCACTCATATCACAAGAAGTTGGCACATGCTTCCTGCAACAAGTATATGTTGAAGTGATGTGGGAAATATGTTGAATCTTATCACACATCAATATATACTTGTCGGTACAAGGAAAATCTCATAATACAAGAGGAGGGGGACACCTCAACATAAAAAATTCATAGGCCACAAGCAACAAAGAATGAGATATCTCAAACAAAAACTCCCTTTTAAGTCTTTAGAGAAACATGACATATTATTATCAAATGATCCTCTTACATCTCACAAAGGGATTGAACACATGTAGACAAATAGAAAATTTCTATTGGCAACAAGCCAAATGTTAGTTCTTTCAACTGTACCACATAGGTGGGTAGATTCTATGATAAGCGATGCTCTTGTTGATGTTAGATTGACATATAAAGAAAATGAAAGTTATCATCTATCATATTATAACATGCACACTTGATACAAGGACCATAATGGTTCTAACTATACCTTCCTTCATAGAAAACAAAAAAGAATATATATGCAATAACAACAAAGGGATACAAATAAATTTTGACAATTCATTAAAGTGGTCACTCATCAAAGATTATTAAGCTATTAAGGCTAATAACAAAACATCAATAAAGGAAAGGACAACTAGAAAGGATGAAATGATGGTATATAGCTAAAAAGTAATGTTACCTATTAATAAATGGTAAAAGAGACATAAAGATGTAAATTAAAGATCCATGATTGGAAGAACAAAAAACCAATGTGGAATAATAGAAAGTGCATCTAAACTCCAAACTATTGTACTTGGGAGAAAAGGAGTCATGAAAAGACTAGAACTATGACTAGCTCACCCTTGCACACAAAAAAAATATTTCAAAAGAAACATCCCATTGGGAGAGATTTTAAAATGTACAGTTTGAGGTTCCATCAATTTATGATACTTTAGATGATAGGATTCTGAAGATTTTTCCTTTAAAATTGTATCCTTTCAATTATTGTACTTATCATAACGTCCACTTTGTCATCAAAGACACTTTTTCAATAATGAATAGCATTAAAGATCAGCATACTCATTGCTGCTATTCAACATTTTTTTTCTTTGCTTGACCATTTCAATTTTGGTTAAAATTTAAAAATTTATTGAAAAATGTTTTTATAAATTATAAAGGGTTGTATGAAAAGAAAAATGGTGAAACCAAAAATGCATTGAACTTCTACTGTATCGTTTGGTTCAAGAAAAATAAAAGCATCTTTTGAGCTCGAGCCTCTTAAAATGCTGCAATTCAACGCTCCATTGTTTTACTTTGAATCTCACCCTTTTTCACCGAATATCACTCTTGACCTATATAAACGCTTGCACTCTGTTTATAAATACAATATACTCTCTTTATCACGCATCTTTGCTTCAGGTTCGTTTTGGCAGTTAGTATGACGAGATAACGGTTAAAACAAAATAGAAAAGATTAAAACAAAAGTTTACATCAATTCTAAAATAGAAAAGGTCAAACCAGAAATGAAATCTAAAATAAATTCTACTTCAATATATGGTTTATCGAAGAACGCCTCTGTTTGCTCCCAATATCACAAAAAAATCCCAATAGGCTCAAAAAGGCTTCTAACAATGAAACTAGTGGCGCGGTGGTGGTCCGTTGATGGCATGAGGTGGTGGAGGGCAGTCGGGGAGGGGAGGAGGTCTCTAACCACTGGTGGTGGTGGTCCAAAACAATAGGCGCCCCCCTTGATCACAAAAAAACGTGAATTTTCAAATCCTCAGAGATCTTATTTTGAGATTCGAATTGACCCAAGATGCAAACAAAAAAATTTCATAAGGAAAATATCAAATTTGATGAATGAGGTGCATCAGGTCTGGACTTCTGATACCATGATAGAATTCATGATTGATGAATTCCACAATGCCCAATAATCGCCTGCATGCAAATACCTGCCACGTACAAGAGAAAATCCTACAAACAAGAGAGTGCAAGAATAATTGGAGACAATTGCAAGAAGAATCACAAATGAATTAACTTGCCAGAATGAATAATTACAATGAGATCAATTGTTTAATAAAGGAGATCAAAACCCTAAAGCAAACCCTAAGGGATGAATGCATGAAATAAAATAATTATTAAATTCCCCAAAAAGCTTCCTAAATTTAGCTTAAGTGAGAAAAGGAAAAGGTGACTTAATTAATTAATCAATATGATTAAATTAATTTAGTAAATAAAACCTTTTACTCTAATAGGAACCATCTTTCTAATGCTACTTAAAATAAAATATTATCCACCTCATACATGTACCATATGATTACTAGAGATATCACTTGGTTAGGCATAAAAGTAGACGAGTAATGATGAACTATAGGATAGCCATAATTATGGTTATAGTTCTTCAATCATGATACATATTGTATCCTAAATTTTATCAATATTTCACCAAAAAAGATAAATAGGGGGACTAAGAAAATTTATTACTTAATTAGATATTCTTATGCTATATAAATCCTAGTATATTAAGGATAAGGATAGTAAAGAAATAATAAAAAAACTATAACTTCTACAAGACAAATGTATATCCAATTGCATTGTTTTTAATTAGACAATAAAAACATGTCTAACACAAATGAAGTATAAAACTAGTTTCTTTCCTAACTACTTAGTCCATTCAAAAGAGAAGGCTTGCAATAAAGTGTGCAAGAGTGGATACTATATGAAAGTACAAGGAGGGTAAGCTATTTTAAAATTTATAATAGATTTATGGAATCCCGCTACAACCCCTGCCTCATAATTAAATATTCTATTTACATATGTTTTTGGATATTTACAAGAAGGCGCATTAGACATATGCATATTTGCTTCTTATAGTACATTCCTAGTACCTAGAAAAATAATCTAAAATATCCATCAAATTGCTTAATTTCAAAGGGCTCTAATTTATTTCTTCAAACAAAATCCAACACCTTTTATTTCATGTTAGAATTGATTATATACCTTAAGAACTACTTGAACCTATCACTATTCTTGTCTAAATAATATTTAGCGGTAAGCTGAGAAAGTTTAAAAACTTCAAGGATATTGGGATTCAAGAGAAAAGAAATTTTAACTTACTTTCAGTTGTAAACAATAGTTTCTCCTTTTAATAATTAACTTCTTAGGTCAAGTAACATAATATTTCTTACATATGAAAACCAAAAAGTTTTAAAAAAAGAAGCAATTAAAAATAATAACTTTGGCAAGGCCAAACATATAATTTTTATTCATTAGGCTAGTCTCAAGCAATTTTTTAATGAAATAATCCAATAGACCAAAATTACTTGTAGCAAATTCAATATTATTCCTACTTTTGGCTAGGACACCATTCAATATATGTTTTTTAAACTTCTCCAACATTCTAGCGAATTGGTTACATACGCCATGGCACTTTATCCTTCAAAATATTAGATATTATATGATTGAGTTAGCATTTTCTTGATTTTATCAAAACTAAAAGAAAATTCAAGGAACTAAAATTCATAGTTAGATAAGAAGCACAAATACTTTGTTGGCTTTAGAAAAATTACCAAATTCAATTGCCAAGAAAGTTGCACTACTTGACATACTTGACTGCACATAAACATCCTTTTATTTTGTGTCAAGTTCAAGTACCAAGAAAGTTGCACTACATAAAACGCACCTCCAATATTTTATATCCTCTAATTGAACTTGACAAAATACCTTAGGAAAATTAGTTGCAAAATTTTCACCTTAGAAGCAAATCTGTTCTAAACAGAGAGATAAAATCCATTTATTCTTCTCGCTATAATAATAGTACTAAATAGCTTTATTTTCTTGAAATCATTGCATTAATGGCTTCATTTTTTAATTTTATAAGTGTTTAACTTGTTTAAAATTCCATTAGTTTTGATTGTTGTTGATTTTGTTTAGGGAAAAACTATGACCATATCACATTTGGTGAGTAGTGAATTAACATTATGTAGCACAGATAGATGTGAAGGGTTTGCATGATGCCTTTGAGATAATGCTACGTATCATTTTTTGTTACTAATAATTTTCACTAAAAATAATGACAATTGAGGAGGAGAGCTTGGTTCCTTGCTTGACTAATCATATCACAAGAAGTTGACCTATGCTACTTAAATTAACGGTATAAATAAGTAATATGTATAATTTGTATAAGTAATTGGGATATCCAAAGAGGAATAGGGAAACTTGACTCAATATAAGTTTGATAGTTTACCACTAAAAGATTAATGATAATTGGGAAATAGAAAGGAAAACGTTATTTCTGCGACAAACTAGAGCTACCACCACACCAACTTCAATGTGGAAAACAATGAACAATTAGAAAACGAATATTTAATGAAACAAATTTGATATTTAAGATTTGATTGGGCTGAATATGTATATTCTTGAATACAGAAAAATAATTACATATTACGCAATCCAGATGGATGAAAGCGTTCTGGTTTCAAAATGTGTCAGCGAGTAGTGTCCAAGGGATTTAATTATATTTCTCTTTCTCGTTGTCACCATGGACCACAAAATACCCAAATAATGTAAAGCTCTCACGGATTTCCGTGGCGAAAAATCTTAGTTATGTGCGTTGGATTCACAGTAACTCTATGCATCATTGTTTTATCTTTTGCGGCAATTAGGATCTTTGATGTTGCCTGAACAGTTAGAACCAGATGCTAACATCTCCACAATTTCAACCAGATTATCAATTGAATCATTGTTGTTCACGCTTGCATTTGTATTCACTTTTTCCGTCAGGATTGGTCGAGCAGAGACAGCGAGGAAAACCATAGCGTTGAGCATGAGCAGCACTGCCATAACTTTCAGATGAATCGATCTCTCCATACTAATTGCCAGAATGAATATCAAGCAAAGAAACGTACGTATTGGTTTACAAATGAAGAAAGAAGAGCCGAGTGAATTTTTTAAGAGATAGAGAGCGAAGATCGAGAATGGTGATGTATAAACCAGGTAAATCGTATTTATAGAGATGGACGATGGAGTGCAAGTGTTTGAATAGGTCAAAATTGAAATTGGTGATATTGGTGTTAAAGGTGCTTTCATGCTTGATAGAGAGCGAAGACAATTGACGTGCAATATGAATAAGTCAATGTTGGTATTCAAAGTCCCTTTGTCGCCTCTTGAAATGTTGCAGTTCCACGCGCCATTTTTTACTTTGAATATCACCCTAGTTGAACAAATTTTAATTTTGACTTGATCAAACATACTCACACGCCGTCGTGTGTCTCTATAAATACGATTTTCCTTGTTTATCCATCACCATTCTCGATCTTCGCTCTCTATCTCGCTAAACCGAATACGTTTTTTCATTTGTTAACATTCATTCTGCCAATTAGTATGTCGAGATCGATGCTTCTGAAAGTTATGGCACTGCTGCTTGTGCTCAACGTTGTGTTTTCCCTCGCTGTCTCTGCTCGACCAATCCTCAACAAAATAGTGAATACAAATGCAGGCATTGATAATCTGCTTGAAATTGTGGAGATGTTAGCGTCGTGTCCTAACTGTGAAGGCAACATTCCAGATCCTAGTTGCTGTTGAATACACTTATTGTGGATCCAATCACCTAATTAAGATATTCTGCCATGGATACTCAGTATACATTTACGTATTTTTCAATCCAGATCTGCGGTGATAGGGAGAAATATCATCTATCGCCATTGACTAACCACTGACACATTTTAAAGGCCAGATCGCTTTCATCTATCTTGAGTGGATATAATTTCATTTGTATTGAAGAATATACATATTCAGTTTAATCAAATCTTAAATATGATTCACGAAAGGTACATAAAAAATTTCAACAGACTTTTGCTATGGTGTCACAAAAAGTTACGTGTTTGAGAAAACTAAGAAAGGGCCTATCCATAATACTTGAAAGGATTATAAATTAGTAAGATTTTAATCGCGCTTTGTAAAACATACACAACTTATATGATGAGCCTGCTACAACAGGCCGTACGTTATGGTTTGGATCTGACCAAAGCTTTAATACACATTATAATGTATATTTGTCACTCCAAATATTATATTAGGGTTTACCAATTTTTATGTAATATATAATTTTTTTAATGTAAAAATTTAAAGGAAAATTAAGAAAAACACGATGAAGCAGGCCATTGCAAATTTCATCTTGTTCAAAGGTTTTAGTAATGTGCTTAGCACACATAGTTAATTTGATTCCAAATATTAATGAAGCCAAGACAATTTGAATCATGAACAAGAGTTGATAGAATTCTAACAAAACAATGTGGAAACCTTTTCCTTCATAATAATGTTGACATTAAAATCATACATTGTCAAATTCTTTGCTCCCCTTTAGAGCTTTAGTTCTCTTACAATAATAATTTAATCAAGACCATTGAATGGGTTCTATTCAATCACATTAGCAAGCTATAATTGTTCCCTGGTGTGTTTTCCCTTTATAAAATATTCATGGCCATATGCTTTGCCTAAAGCTTCAAATCATTTTGTGGGGACCAAGATTTAATATGTTCAAGCTTTGCGTCATGGTCCCCTACACTTTTTCATTTTTTTTAGTGACATACTACAAATATGACAACTATCTTGAGTGCCTCATTTATGATAAATTGGTCCTCAATAGTATAGCTAGATATTTTGGCCAATTGATAGTTAGCTATTTGAGTTTCATCTCCATTTTTCACACAAAAATTCTACACTTTTAATTGGTAGTTAGCTACCATAGAGATTTATTAGAGAAGAATTATAAACATTTTTTTTTCCTTACATCTTCCATGAAATTGTCTCCAAAAATATCCATAAGCTACTATGCCTAATTATCACATTCTTCCTACCGTCAATGGGATGGAAAAAATACATGTTTATTATGTGTGTGTTTCCCAACCTTAAAAGTTATAGAATCTATTATATCTTCATTGTGTCTTTGATATCATTGAAACATCATTTATACCCTAAATCATTCAACTTCCACATCAACTCAGCTCCTACCATCCTATCCATATTGTCCATCCTACCATCTCTCTCAGTTTTTTATGGATTTTTTTCACAAATAATCCCCTTCAAATTATTTATTCTTATTAAAAGACCTTCCAATATTGTAGTGAACACTCTATGAATAATATTCTTGGGATTTTAATATATTTTCTTATACAATTTTAGTCCATAACCTTTCACCATTCCAGCCACAAGATCATAAGACTCCCTTAATAATATAGTGATGTTCTCAGCTTCAAATTGGTAATGTTGTAACTATCTTTCTAATGCTACTTAGAATGAAATTTATCCACCTCATACATGTACCATATGATTACTATAACTATTAGTTGGTTATAAATAAACAAGTAATGAGGAACCATAGGAGAAACATAAATTTTGATTACAATTCTTCAATAGTGATACATATTGTATCCTATATTATCATCAACCTTTTCCCAAAAAGAAGAAATATGGGTACTAAGTAAATTCATTACTTAATTAGACAGACTTCTTCTACAAAAATCGTAATATATTCAACATAAGGGTAATAAAGAAATACTAAAAATTTCTACAATTTCTAGATGAGAAATGTATATATAGCCACAAAGGGTTCATTCAAACAAACACTACATCTTTACCATAGATGAAGTATAGAACCCATTAATTTCCTACCTACTTTGTCCATTAACTAGAGAAGGCTTCCAAGAAAGTGTGAAAAAGGGTGATATACCATATGGAGATATAGGGAGGGTAAGTGATTTTAAAATTAATAATATATTTGTATATTCCCTGTATGATCCATGGTCCAAATACTCAAATAGCCTATTTACATTAAAAAAAATGAACATTCAAAACAAGCGTCATAGACATATGCATATTTATTAATTACACTACATTTCTAGGACCTAGCATAATATGTAATAATTTGAATTGAAATATCCCTCAAATTTGTAAATTTCAAAGGGCTATAGTTCATTTCTTGAGAAGGTCTTCAACACTATTTACTGTACATTGGACTTGATTATATGCCTCCAAAAGTAAATCACCCTAGGACTATTATGTCTCAACCATATTTAGTGGCAAGCTCATAAGGAATTAGTTTTAGTGAAACATGGAGTTAGGTCAAATAAAACTTGTTAATTTATTTGTATTTGTAAGTAACTCTACCCTCTTTAAATATTTAACTTCATGGGTCTTATGATAGTATTTCTTACATATGAGACCCAACAAATATTCACAAAGGAATAAATTAAGGATAATTACATTGACAAGGTGAAACCTATAATGATTATCCATTATGCTAGGCACAAAAACCTTGTGAAATAAATAATCAAATAGATACCATCTACATATAGGAAATTTGATATTCTTCCTAAATTCAAGAATGTTCTTGAAATGAATCGCTAGGACACCATCCATTAATTTTATCTTTTTCAAATTTGTTTATCATTCTATGGAACTCATCAAATCACTCAAATTTTATCTATCTCCCAAGGAACAAAAAATCATAGTTTGATAACGAGCACAATTTTTTTTTTATCTTCCTCTTAAGAAATTTTCTCAAATAGATAAAATATATTTTTTTTAATAATGAAAGGAGAAGTTAAGGACATACTTGAATGCACATGGAAACCCTTTCATTTTGCATCAAATTTAAAGACTAGAAATGCTGCACTAAATAAAATAGAATTGAAAAACTATACAAACATTATTTTGAAGTTGACACAGTACATTAGGAAAATTAGTCAATGGAGAGCTATACCAACCCATTTATTCTTCCCACTCTAATCATGGAAAACATATTCCCATGTTCTAATGTATTGCATTAATGGTTTAATTTTTAATTTTTCGAAGTGTTTAACCTGTTAAAAATTTCATTACATGATTGTTGTTTATCTTCTTTGAGAAAACAATTATTACCATATCACATATTGCTAAGTGGTGAATTAAAATTATCTAGCACATATAGATTTGGAGAGCCTATGTGATGTATTGAAGAGAATGCCACATTTCAGCTATTTGTCACTAAGAATATTGACAATTGGGGAGGAGAGGTTGGTTGTATGTATGGAGCACTCATATCACAAGAAGTTGGCACATGCTTCCTGCAACAAGTATATGTTGAAGTGATGTGGGAAATATGTTGAATCTTATCACACATCAATATATACTTGTCGGTACAAGGAAAATCTCATAATACAAGAGGAGGGGGACACCTCAACATAAAAAATTCATAGGCCACAAGCAACAAAGAATGAGATATCTCAAACAAAAACTCCCTTTTAAGTCTTTAGAGAAACATGACATATTATTATCAAATGATCCTCTTACATCTCACAAAGGGATTGAACACATGTAGACAAATAGAAAATTTCTATTGGCAACAAGCCAAATGTTAGTTCTTTCAACTGTACCACATAGGTGGGTAGATTCTATGATAAGCGATGCTCTTGTTGATGTTAGATTGACATATAAAGAAAATGAAAGTTATCATCTATCATATTATAACATGCACACTTGATACAAGGACCATAATGGTTCTAACTATACCTTCCTTCATAGAAAACAAAAAAGAATATATATGCAATAACAACAAAGGGATACAAATAAATTTTGACAATTCATTAAAGTGGTCACTCATCAAAGATTATTAAGCTATTAAGGCTAATAACAAAACATCAATAAAGGAAAGGACAACTAGAAAGGATGAAATGATGGTATATAGCTAAAAAGTAATGTTACCTATTAATAAATGGTAAAAGAGACATAAAGATGTAAATTAAAGATCCATGATTGGAAGAACAAAAAACCAATGTGGAATAATAGAAAGTGCATCTAAACTCCAAACTATTGTACTTGGGAGAAAAGGGGTCATGAAAAGACTAGAACTATGACTAGCTCACCCTTGCACACAAAAAAAATATTTCAAAAGAAACATCCCATTGGGAGAGATTTTAAAATGTACAGTTTGAGGTTCCATCAATTTATGATACTTTAGATGATAGGATTCTGAAGATTTTTCCTTTAAAATTGTATCCTTTCAATTATTGTACTTATCATAACGTCCACTTTGTCATCAAAGACACTTTTTCAATAATGAATAGCATTAAAGATCAGCATACTCATTGCTGCTATTCAACATTTTTTTTCTTTGCTTGACCATTTCAATTTTGGTTAAAATTTAAAAATTTATTGAAAAATGTTTTTATAAATTATAAAGGGTTGTATGAAAAGAAAAATGGTGAAACCAAAAATGCATTGAACTTCTACTGTATCGTTTGGTTCAAGAAAAATAAAAGCATCTTTTGAGCTCGAGCCTCTTAAAATGCTGCAATTCAACGCTCCATTGTTTTACTTTGAATCTCACCCTTTTTCACCGAATATCACTCTTGACCTATATAAACGCTTGCACTCTGTTTATAAATACAATATACTCTCTTTATCACGCATCTTTGCTTCAGGTTCGTTTTGGCAGTTAGTATGACGAGATAACGGTTAAAACAAAATAGAAAAGATTAAAACAAAAGTTTACATCAATTCTAAAATAGAAAAGGTCAAACCAGAAATGAAATCTAAAATAAATTCTACTTCAATATATGGTTTATCGAAGAACGCCTCTGTTTGCTCCCAATATCACAAAAAAATCCCAATAGGCTCAAAAAGGCTTCTAACAATGAAACTGGTGGCGCGGTGGTGGTCCGTTGATGGCATGAGGTGGTGGAGGGCAGTCGGGGAGGGGAGGAGGTCTCTAACCACTGGTGGTGGTGGTCCAAAACAATAGGCGCCCCCCTTGATCACAAAAAAACGTGAATTTTCAAATCCTCAGAGATCTTATTTTGAGATTCGAATTGACCCAAGATGCAAACAAAAAAATTTCATAAGGAAAATATCAAATTTGATGAATGAGGTGCATCAGGTCTGGACTTCTGATACCATGATAGAATTCATGATTGATGAATTCCACAATGCCCAATAATCGCCTGCATGCAAATACCTGCCACGTACAAGAGAAAATCCTACAAACAAGAGAGTGCAAGAATAATTGGAGACAATTGCAAGAAGAATCACAAATGAATTAACTTGCCAGAATGAATAATTACAATGAGATCAATTGTTTAATAAAGGAGATCAAAACCCTAAAGCAAACCCTAAGGGATGAATGCATGAAATAAAATAATTATTAAATTCCCCAAAAAGCTTCCTAAATTTAGCTTAAGTGAGAAAAGGAAAAGGTGACTTAATTAATTAATCAATATGATTAAATTAATTTAGTAAATAAAACCTTTTACTCTAATAGGAACCATCTTTCTAATGCTACTTAAAATAAAATATTATCCACCTCATACATGTACCATATGATTACTAGAGATATCACTTGGTTAGGCATAAAAGTAGACGAGTAATGATGAACTATAGGATAGCCATAATTATGGTTATAGTTCTTCAATCATGATACATATTGTATCCTAAATTTTATCAATATTTCACCAAAAAAGATAAATAGGGGGACTAAGAAAATTTATTACTTAATTAGATATTCTTATGCTATATAAATCCTAGTATATTAAGGATAAGGATAGTAAAGAAATAATAAAAAAACTATAACTTCTACAAGACAAATGTATATCCAATTGCATTGTTTTTAATTAGACAATAAAAACATGTCTAACACAAATGAAGTATAAAACTAGTTTCTTTCCTAACTACTTAGTCCATTCAAAAGAGAAGGCTTGCAATAAAGTGTGCAAGAGTGGATACTATATGAAAGTACAAGGAGGGTAAGCTATTTTAAAATTTATAATAGATTTATGGAATCCCGCTACAACCCCTGCCTCATAATTAAATATTCTATTTACATATGTTTTTGGATATTTACAAGAAGGCGCATTAGACATATGCATATTTGCTTCTTATAGTACATTCCTAGTACCTAGAAAAATAATCTAAAATATCCATCAAATTGCTTAATTTCAAAGGGCTCTAATTTATTTCTTCAAACAAAATCCAACACCTTTTATTTCATGTTAGAATTGATTATATACCTTAAGAACTACTTGAACCTATCACTATTCTTGTCTAAATAATATTTAGCGGTAAGCTGAGAAAGTTTAAAAACTTCAAGGATATTGGGATTCAAGAGAAAAGAAATTTTAACTTACTTTCAGTTGTAAACAATAGTTTCTCCTTTTAATAATTAACTTCTTAGGTCAAGTAACATAATATTTCTTACATATGAAAACCAAAAAGTTTTAAAAAAAGAAGCAATTAAAAATAATAACTTTGGCAAGGCCAAACATATAATTTTTATTCATTAGGCTAGTCTCAAGCAATTTTTTAATGAAATAATCCAATAGACCAAAATTACTTGTAGCAAATTCAATATTATTCCTACTTTTGGCTAGGACACCATTCAATATATGTTTTTTAAACTTCTCCAACATTCTAGCGAATTGGTTACATACGCCATGGCACTTTATCCTTCAAAATATTAGATATTATATGATTGAGTTAGCATTTTCTTGATTTTATCAAAACTAAAAGAAAATTCAAGGAACTAAAATTCATAGTTAGATAAGAAGCACAAATACTTTGTTGGCTTTAGAAAAATTACCAAATTCAATTGCCAAGAAAGTTGCACTACTTGACATACTTGACTGCACATAAACATCCTTTTATTTTGTGTCAAGTTCAAGTACCAAGAAAGTTGCACTACATAAAACGCACCTCCAATATTTTATATCCTCTAATTGAACTTGACAAAATACCTTAGGAAAATTAGTTGCAAAATTTTCACCTTAGAAGCAAATCTGTTCTAAACAGAGAGATAAAATCCATTTATTCTTCTCGCTATAATAATAGTACTAAATAGCTTTATTTTTTTGAAATCATTGCATTAATGGCTTCATTTTTTAATTTTATAAGTGTTTAACTTGTTTAAAATTCCATTAGTTTTGATTGTTGTTGATTTTGTTTAGGGAAAAACTATGACCATATGACATTTGGTGAGTAGTGAATTAACATTATGTAGCACAGATAGATGTGAAGGGTTTGCATGATGCCTTTGAGATAATGCTACGTATCATTTTTTGTTACTAATAATTTTCACTAAAAATAATGACAATTGAGGAGGAGAGCTTGGTTCCTTGCTTGACTAATCATATCACAAGAAGTTGACCTATGCTACTTAAATTAACGGTATAAATAAGTAATATGTATAATTTGTATAAGTAATTGGGATATCCAAAGAGGAATAGGGAAACTTGATTCAATATAAGTTTGATAGTTTACCACTAAAAGATTAATGATAATTGGGAAATAGAAAGGAAAACGTTATTTCTGCGACAAACTAGAGCTACCACCACACCAACTTCAATGTGGAAAACAATGAACAATTAGAAAACGAATATTTAATGAAACAAATTTGATATTTAAGATTTGATTGGGCTGAATATGTATATTCTTGAATACAGAAAAATAATTACATATTACGCAATCCAGATGGATGAAAGCGTTCTGGTTTCAAAATGTGTCAGCGAGTAGTGTCCAAGGGATTTAATTATATTTCTCTTTCTCGTTGTCACCATGGACCACAAAATACCCAAATAATGTAAAGCTCTCACGGATTTCCGTGGCGAAAAATCTTAGTTATGTGCGTTGGATTCACAGTAACTCTATGCATCATTGTTTTATCTTTTGCGGCAATTAGGATCTTTGATGTTGCCTGAACAGTTAGAACCAGATGCTAACATCTCCACAATTTCAACCAGATTATCAATTGAATCATTGTTGTTCACGCTTGCATTTGTATTCACTTTTTCCGTCAGGATTGGTCGAGCAGAGACAGCGAGGAAAACCATAGCGTTGAGCATGAGCAGCACTGCCATAACTTTCAGATGAATCGATCTCTCCATACTAATTGCCAGAATGAATATCAAGCAAAGAAACGTACGTATTGGTTTACAAATGAAGAAAGAAGAGCCGAGTGAATTTTTTAAGAGATAGAGAGCGAAGATCGAGAATGGTGATGTATAAACCAGGTAAATCGTATTTATAGAGATGGACGATGGAGTGCAAGTGTTTGAATAGGTCAAAATTGAAATTGGTGATATTGGTGTTAAAGGTGCTTTCATGCTTGATAGAGAGCGAAGACAATTGACGTGCAATATGAATAAGTCAATGTTGGTATTCAAAGTCCCTTTGTCGCCTCTTGAAATGTTGCAGTTCCACGCGCCATTTTTTACTTTGAATATCACCCTAGTTGAACAAATTTTAATTTTGACTTGATCAAACATACTCACACGCCGTCGTGTGTCTCTATAAATACGATTTTCCTTGTTTATCCATCACCATTCTCGATCTTCGCTCTCTATCTCGCTAAACCGAATACGTTTTTTCATTTGTTAACATTCATTCTGCCAATTAGTATGTCGAGATCGATGCTTCTGAAAGTTATGGCACTGCTGCTTGTGCTCAACGTTGTGTTTTCCCTCGCTGTCTCTGCTCGACCAATCCTCAACAAAATAGTGAATACAAATGCAGGCATTGATAATCTGCTTGAAATTGTGGAGATGTTAGCGTCGTGTCCTAACTGTGAAGGCAACATTCCAGATCCTAGTTGCTGTTGAATACACTTATTGTGGATCCAATCACCTAATTAAGATATTCTGCCATGGATACTCAGTATACATTTACGTATTTTTCAATCCAGATCTGCGGTGATAGGGAGAAATATCATCTATCGCCATTGACTAACCACTGACACATTTTAAAGGCCAGATCGCTTTCATCTATCTTGAGTGGATATAATTTCATTTGTATTGAAGAATATACATATTCAGTTTAATCAAATCTTAAATATGATTCACGAAAGGTACATAAAAAATTTCAACAGACTTTTGCTATGGTGTCACAAAAAGTTACGTGTTTGAGAAAACTAAGAAAGGGCCTATCCATAATACTTGAAAGGATTATAAATTAGTAAGATTTTAATCGCGCTTTGTAAAACATACACAACTTATATGATGAGCCTGCTACAACAGGCCGTACGTTATGGTTTGGATCTGACCAAAGCTTTAATACACATTATAATGTATATTTGTCACTCCAAATATTATATTAGGGTTTACCAATTTTTATGTAATATATAATTTTTTTAATGTAAAAATTTAAAGGAAAATTAAGAAAAACACGATGAAGCAGGCCATTGCAAATTTCATCTTGTTCAAAGGTTTTAGTAATGTGCTTAGCACACATAGTTAATTTGATTCCAAATATTAATGAAGCCAAGACAATTTGAATCATGAACAAGAGTTGATAGAATTCTAACAAAACAATGTGGAAACCTTTTCCTTCATAATAATGTTGACATTAAAATCATACATTGTCAAATTCTTTGCTCCCCTTTAGAGCTTTAGTTCTCTTACAATAATAATTTAATCAAGACCATTGAATGGGTTCTATTCAATCACATTAGCAAGCTATAATTGTTCCCTGGTGTGTTTTCCCTTTATAAAATATTCATGGCCATATGCTTTGCCTAAAGCTTCAAATCATTTTGTGGGGACCAAGATTTAATATGTTCAAGCTTTGCGTCATGGTCCCCTACACTTTTTCATTTTTTTTAGTGACATACTACAAATATGACAACTATCTTGAGTGCCTCATTTATGATAAATTGGTCCTCAATAGTATAGCTAGATATTTTGGCCAATTGATAGTTAGCTATTTGAGTTTCATCTCCATTTTTCACACAAAAATTCTACACTTTTAATTGGTAGTTAGCTACCATAGAGATTTATTAGAGAAGAATTATAAACATTTTTTTTTCCTTACATCTTCCATGAAATTGTCTCCAAAAATATCCATAAGCTACTATGCCTAATTATCACATTCTTCCTACCGTCAATGGGATGGAAAAAATACATGTTTATTATGTGTGTGTTTCCCAACCTTAAAAGTTATAGAATCTATTATATCTTCATTGTGTCTTTGATATCATTGAAACATCATTTATACCCTAAATCATTCAACTTCCACATCAACTCAGCTCCTACCATCCTATCCATATTGTCCATCCTACCATCTCTCTCAGTTTTTTATGGATTTTTTTCACAAATAATCCCCTTCAAATTATTTATTCTTATTAAAAGACCTTCCAATATTGTAGTGAACACTCTATGAATAATATTCTTGGGATTTTAATATATTTTCTTATACAATTTTAGTCCATAACCTTTCACCATTCCAGCCACAAGATCATAAGACTCCCTTAATAATATAGTGATGTTCTCAGCTTCAAATTGGTAATGTTGTAACTATCTTTCTAATGCTACTTAGAATGAAATTTATCCACCTCATACATGTACCATATGATTACTATAACTATTAGTTGGTTATAAATAAACAAGTAATGAGGAACCATAGGAGAAACATAAATTTTGATTACAATTCTTCAATAGTGATACATATTGTATCCTATATTATCATCAACCTTTTCCCAAAAAGAAGAAATATGGGTACTAAGTAAATTCATTACTTAATTAGACAGACTTCTTCTACAAAAATCGTAATATATTCAACATAAGGGTAATAAAGAAATACTAAAAATTTCTACAATTTCTAGATGAGAAATGTATATATAGCCACAAAGGGTTCATTCAAACAAACACTACATCTTTACCATAGATGAAGTATAGAACCCATTAATTTCCTACCTACTTTGTCCATTAACTAGAGAAGGCTTCCAAGAAAGTGTGAAAAAGGGTGATATACCATATGGAGATATAGGGAGGGTAAGTGATTTTAAAATTAATAATATATTTGTATATTCCCTGTATGATCCATGGTCCAAATACTCAAATAGCCTATTTACATTAAAAAAAATGAACATTCAAAACAAGCGTCATAGACATATGCATATTTATTAATTACACTACATTTCTAGGACCTAGCATAATATGTAATAATTTGAATTGAAATATCCCTCAAATTTGTAAATTTCAAAGGGCTATAGTTCATTTCTTGAGAAGGTCTTCAACACTATTTACTGTACATTGGACTTGATTATATGCCTCCAAAAGTAAATCACCCTAGGACTATTATGTCTCAACCATATTTAGTGGCAAGCTCATAAGGAATTAGTTTTAGTGAAACATGGAGTTAGGTCAAATAAAACTTGTTAATTTATTTGTATTTGTAAGTAACTCTACCCTCTTTAAATATTTAACTTCATGGGTCTTATGATAGTATTTCTTACATATGAGACCCAACAAATATTCACAAAGGAATAAATTAAGGATAATTACATTGACAAGGTGAAACCTATAATGATTATCCATTATGCTAGGCACAAAAACCTTGTGAAATAAATAATCAAATAGATACCATCTACATATAGGAAATTTGATATTCTTCCTAAATTCAAGAATGTTCTTGAAATGAATCGCTAGGACACCATCCATTAATTTTATCTTTTTCAAATTTGTTTATCATTCTATGGAACTCATCAAATCACTCAAATTTTATCTATCTCCCAAGGAACAAAAAATCATAGTTTGATAACGAGCACAATTTTTTTTTTATCTTCCTCTTAAGAAATTTTCTCAAATAGATAAAATATATTTTTTTTAATAATGAAAGGAGAAGTTAAGGACATACTTGAATGCACATGGAAACCCTTTCATTTTGCATCAAATTTAAAGACTAGAAATGCTGCACTAAATAAAATAGAATTGAAAAACTATACAAACATTATTTTGAAGTTGACACAGTACATTAGGAAAATTAGTCAATGGAGAGCTATACCAACCCATTTATTCTTCCCACTCTAATCATGGAAAACATATTCCCATGTTCTAATGTATTGCATTAATGGTTTAATTTTTAATTTTTCGAAGTGTTTAACCTGTTAAAAATTTCATTACATGATTGTTGTTTATCTTCTTTGAGAAAACAATTATTACCATATCACATATTGCTAAGTGGTGAATTAAAATTATCTAGCACATATAGATTTGGAGAGCCTATGTGATGTATTGAAGAGAATGCCACATTTCAGCTATTTGTCACTAAGAATATTGACAATTGGGGAGGAGAGGTTGGTTGTATGTATGGAGCACTCATATCACAAGAAGTTGGCACATGCTTCCTGCAACAAGTATATGTTGAAGTGATGTGGGAAATATGTTGAATCTTATCACACATCAATATATACTTGTCGGTACAAGGAAAATCTCATAATACAAGAGGAGGGGGACACCTCAACATAAAAAATTCATAGGCCACAAGCAACAAAGAATGAGATATCTCAAACAAAAACTCCCTTTTAAGTCTTTAGAGAAACATGACATATTATTATCAAATGATCCTCTTACATCTCACAAAGGGATTGAACACATGTAGACAAATAGAAAATTTCTATTGGCAACAAGCCAAATGTTAGTTCTTTCAACTGTACCACATAGGTGGGTAGATTCTATGATAAGCGATGCTCTTGTTGATGTTAGATTGACATATAAAGAAAATGAAAGTTATCATCTATCATATTATAACATGCACACTTGATACAAGGACCATAATGGTTCTAACTATACCTTCCTTCATAGAAAACAAAAAAGAATATATATGCAATAACAACAAAGGGATACAAATAAATTTTGACAATTCATTAAAGTGGTCACTCATCAAAGATTATTAAGCTATTAAGGCTAATAACAAAACATCAATAAAGGAAAGGACAACTAGAAAGGATGAAATGATGGTATATAGCTAAAAAGTAATGTTACCTATTAATAAATGGTAAAAGAGACATAAAGATGTAAATTAAAGATCCATGATTGGAAGAACAAAAAACCAATGTGGAATAATAGAAAGTGCATCTAAACTCCAAACTATTGTACTTGGGAGAAAAGGGGTCATGAAAAGACTAGAACTATGACTAGCTCACCCTTGCACACAAAAAAAATATTTCAAAAGAAACATCCCATTGGGAGAGATTTTAAAATGTACAGTTTGAGGTTCCATCAATTTATGATACTTTAGATGATAGGATTCTGAAGATTTTTCCTTTAAAATTGTATCCTTTCAATTATTGTACTTATCATAACGTCCACTTTGTCATCAAAGACACTTTTTCAATAATGAATAGCATTAAAGATCAGCATACTCATTGCTGCTATTCAACATTTTTTTTCTTTGCTTGACCATTTCAATTTTGGTTAAAATTTAAAAATTTATTGAAAAATGTTTTTATAAATTATAAAGGGTTGTATGAAAAGAAAAATGGTGAAACCAAAAATGCATTGAACTTCTACTGTATCGTTTGGTTCAAGAAAAATAAAAGCATCTTTTGAGCTCGAGCCTCTTAAAATGCTGCAATTCAACGCTCCATTGTTTTACTTTGAATCTCACCCTTTTTCACCGAATATCACTCTTGACCTATATAAACGCTTGCACTCTGTTTATAAATACAATATACTCTCTTTATCACGCATCTTTGCTTCAGGTTCGTTTTGGCAGTTAGTATGACGAGATAACGGTTAAAACAAAATAGAAAAGATTAAAACAAAAGTTTACATCAATTCTAAAATAGAAAAGGTCAAACCAGAAATGAAATCTAAAATAAATTCTACTTCAATATATGGTTTATCGAAGAACGCCTCTGTTTGCTCCCAATATCACAAAAAAATCCCAATAGGCTCAAAAAGGCTTCTAACAATGAAACTGGTGGCGCGGTGGTGGTCCGTTGATGGCATGAGGTGGTGGAGGGCAGTCGGGGAGGGGAGGAGGTCTCTAACCACTGGTGGTGGTGGTCCAAAACAATAGGCGCCCCCCTTGATCACAAAAAAACGTGAATTTTCAAATCCTCAGAGATCTTATTTTGAGATTCGAATTGACCCAAGATGCAAACAAAAAAATTTCATAAGGAAAATATCAAATTTGATGAATGAGGTGCATCAGGTCTGGACTTCTGATACCATGATAGAATTCATGATTGATGAATTCCACAATGCCCAATAATCGCCTGCATGCAAATACCTGCCACGTACAAGAGAAAATCCTACAAACAAGAGAGTGCAAGAATAATTGGAGACAATTGCAAGAAGAATCACAAATGAATTAACTTGCCAGAATGAATAATTACAATGAGATCAATTGTTTAATAAAGGAGATCAAAACCCTAAAGCAAACCCTAAGGGATGAATGCATGAAATAAAATAATTATTAAATTCCCCAAAAAGCTTCCTAAATTTAGCTTAAGTGAGAAAAGGAAAAGGTGACTTAATTAATTAATCAATATGATTAAATTAATTTAGTAAATAAAACCTTTTACTCTAATAGGAACCATCTTTCTAATGCTACTTAAAATAAAATATTATCCACCTCATACATGTACCATATGATTACTAGAGATATCACTTGGTTAGGCATAAAAGTAGACGAGTAATGATGAACTATAGGATAGCCATAATTATGGTTATAGTTCTTCAATCATGATACATATTGTATCCTAAATTTTATCAATATTTCACCAAAAAAGATAAATAGGGGGACTAAGAAAATTTATTACTTAATTAGATATTCTTATGCTATATAAATCCTAGTATATTAAGGATAAGGATAGTAAAGAAATAATAAAAAATCTATAACTTCTACAAGACAAATGTATATCCAATTGCATTGTTTTTAATTAGACAATAAAAACATGTCTAACACAAATGAAGTATAAAACTAGTTTCTTTCCTAACTACTTAGTCCATTCAAAAGAGAAGGCTTGCAATAAAGTGTGCAAGAGTGGATACTATATGAAAGTACAAGGAGGGTAAGCTATTTTAAAATTTATAATAGATTTATGGAATCCTGCTACAACCCCTGCCTCATAATTAAATATTCTATTTACATATGTTTTTGGATATTTACAAGAAGGCGCATTAGACATATGCATATTTGCTTCTTATAGTACATTCCTAGTACCTAGAAAAATAATCTAAAATATCCATCAAATTGCTTAATTTCAAAGGGCTCTAATTTATTTCTTCAAACAAAATCCAACACCTTTTATTTCATGTTAGAATTGATTATATACCTTAAGAACTACTTGAACCTATCACTATTCTTGTCTAAATAATATTTAGCGGTAAGCTGAGAAAGTTTAAAAACTTCAAGGATATTGGGATTCAAGAGAAAAGAAATTTTAACTTACTTTCAGTTGTAAACAATAGTTTCTCCTTTTAATAATTAACTTCTTAGGTCAAGTAACATAATATTTCTTACATATGAAAACCAAAAAGTTTTAAAAAAAGAAGCAATTAAAAATAATAACTTTGGCAAGGCCAAACATATAATTTTTATTCATTAGGCTAGTCTCAAGCAATTTTTTAATGAAATAATCCAATAGACCAAAATTACTTGTAGCAAATTCAATATTATTCCTACTTTTGGCTAGGACACCATTCAATATATGTTTTTTAAACTTCTCCAACATTCTAGCAAATTGGTTAGATAAGCCATGGCACTTTATCCTTCAAAATATTAGATATTATATGATTGAGTTAGCATTTTCTTGATTTTATCAAAACTAAAAGAAAATTCAAGGAACTAAAATTCATAGTTAGATAAGAAGCACAAATACTTTGTTGGCTTTAGAAAAATTACCAAATTCAATTGCCAAGAAAGTTGCACTACTTGACATACTTGACTGCACATAAACATCCTTTTATTTTGTGTCAAGTTCAAGTACCAAGAAAGTTGCACTACATAAAACGCACCTCCAATATTTTATATCCTCTAATTGAACTTGACAAAATACCTTAGGAAAATTAGTTGCAAAATTTTCACCTTAGAAGCAAATCTGTTCTAAACAGAGAGATAAAATCCATTTATTCTTCTCGCTATAATAATAGTACTAAATAGCTTTATTTTTTTGAAATCATTGCATTAATGGCTTCATTTTTTAATTTTATAAGTGTTTAACTTGTTTAAAATTCCATTAGTTTTGATTGTTGTTGATTTTGGTTAGGGAAAAACTATGACCATATGACATTTGGTGAGTAGTGAATTAACATTATGTAGCACAGATAGATGTGAAGGGTTTGCATGATGCCTTTGAGATAATGCTACGTATCATTTTTTGTTACTAATAATTTTCACTAAAAATAATGACAATTGAGGAGGAGAGCTTGGTTCCTTGCTTGACTAATCATATCACAAGAAGTTGACCTATGCTACTTAAATTAACGGTATAAATAAGTAATATGTATAATTTGTATAAGTAATTGGGATATCCAAAGAGGAATAGGGAAACTTGATTCAATATAAGTTTGATAGTTTACCACTAAAAGATTAATGATAATTGGGAAATAGAAAGGAAAACGTTATTTCTGCGACAAACTAGAGCTACCACCACACCAACTTCAATGTGGAAAACAATGAACAATTAGAAAACGAATATTTAATGAAACAAATTTGATATTTAAGATTTGATTGGGCTGAATATGTATATTCTTGAATACAGAAAAATAATTACATATTACGCAATCCAGATGGATGAAAGCGTTCTGGTTTCAAAATGTGTCAGCGAGTAGTGTCCAAGGGATTTAATTATATTTCTCTTTCTCGTTGTCACCATGGACCACAAAATACCCAAATAATGTAAAGCTCTCACGGATTTCCGTGGCGAAAAATCTTAGTTATGTGCGTTGGATTCACAGTAACTCTATGCATCATTGTTTTATCTTTTGCGGCAATTAGGATCTTTGATGTTGCCTGAACAGTTAGAACCAGATGCTAACATCTCCACAATTTCAACCAGATTATCAATTGAATCATTGTTGTTCACGCTTGCATTTGTATTCACTTTTTCCGTCAGGATTGGTCGAGCAGAGACAGCGAGGAAAACCATAGCGTTGAGCATGAGCAGCACTGCCATAACTTTCAGATGAATCGATCTCTCCATACTAATTGCCAGAATGAATATCAAGCAAAGAAACGTACGTATTGGTTTACAAATGAAGAAAGAAGAGCCGAGTGAATTTTTTAAGAGATAGAGAGCGAAGATCGAGAATGGTGATGTATAAACCAGGTAAATCGTATTTATAGAGATGGACGATGGAGTGCAAGTGTTTGAATAGGTCAAAATTGAAATTGGTGATATTGGTGTTAAAGGTGCTTTCATGCTTGATAGAGAGCGAAGACAATTGACGTGCAATATGAATAAGTCAATGTTGGTATTCAAAGTCCCTTTGTCGCCTCTTGAAATGTTGCAGTTCCACGCGCCATTTTTTACTTTGAATATCACCCTAGTTGAACAAATTTTAATTTTGACTTGATCAAACATACTCACACGCCGTCGTGTGTCTCTATAAATACGATTTTCCTTGTTTATCCATCACCATTCTCGATCTTCGCTCTCTATCTCGCTAAACCGAATACGTTTTTTCATTTGTTAACATTCATTCTGCCAATTAGTATGTCGAGATCGATGCTTCTGAAAGTTATGGCACTGCTGCTTGTGCTCAACGTTGTGTTTTCCCTCGCTGTCTCTGCTCGACCAATCCTCAACAAAATAGTGAATACAAATGCAGGCATTGATAATCTGCTTGAAATTGTGGAGATGTTAGCGTCGTGTCCTAACTGTGAAGGCAACATTCCAGATCCTAGTTGCTGTTGAATACACTTATTGTGGATCCAATCACCTAATTAAGATATTCTGCCATGGATACTCAGTATACATTTACGTATTTTTCAATCCAGATCTGCGGTGATAGGGAGAAATATCATCTATCGCCATTGACTAACCACTGACACATTTTAAAGGCCAGATCGCTTTCATCTATCTTGAGTGGATATAATTTCATTTGTATTGAAGAATATACATATTCAGTTTAATCAAATCTTAAATATGATTCACGAAAGGTACATAAAAAATTTCAACAGACTTTTGCTATGGTGTCACAAAAAGTTACGTGTTTGAGAAAACTAAGAAAGGGCCTATCCATAATACTTGAAAGGATTATAAATTAGTAAGATTTTAATCGCGCTTTGTAAAACATACACAACTTATATGATGAGCCTGCTACAACAGGCCGTACGTTATGGTTTGGATCTGACCAAAGCTTTAATACACATTATAATGTATATTTGTCACTCCAAATATTATATTAGGGTTTACCAATTTTTATGTAATATATAATTTTTTTAATGTAAAAATTTAAAGGAAAATTAAGAAAAACACGATGAAGCAGGCCATTGCAAATTTCATCTTGTTCAAAGGTTTTAGTAATGTGCTTAGCACACATAGTTAATTTGATTCCAAATATTAATGAAGCCAAGACAATTTGAATCATGAACAAGAGTTGATAGAATTCTAACAAAACAATGTGGAAACCTTTTCCTTCATAATAATGTTGACATTAAAATCATACATTGTCAAATTCTTTGCTCCCCTTTAGAGCTTTAGTTCTCTTACAATAATAATTTAATCAAGACCATTGAATGGGTTCTATTCAATCACATTAGCAAGCTATAATTGTTCCCTGGTGTGTTTTCCCTTTATAAAATATTCATGGCCATATGCTTTGCCTAAAGCTTCAAATCATTTTGTGGGGACCAAGATTTAATATGTTCAAGCTTTGCGTCATGGTCCCCTACACTTTTTCATTTTTTTTAGTGACATACTACAAATATGACAACTATCTTGAGTGCCTCATTTATGATAAATTGGTCCTCAATAGTATAGCTAGATATTTTGGCCAATTGATAGTTAGCTATTTGAGTTTCATCTCCATTTTTCACACAAAAATTCTACACTTTTAATTGGTAGTTAGCTACCATAGAGATTTATTAGAGAAGAATTATAAACATTTTTTTTTCCTTACATCTTCCATGAAATTGTCTCCAAAAATATCCATAAGCTACTATGCCTAATTATCACATTCTTCCTACCGTCAATGGGATGGAAAAAATACATGTTTATTATGTGTGTGTTTCCCAACCTTAAAAGTTATAGAATCTATTATATCTTCATTGTGTCTTTGATATCATTGAAACATCATTTATACCCTAAATCATTCAACTTCCACATCAACTCAGCTCCTACCATCCTATCCATATTGTCCATCCTACCATCTCTCTCAGTTTTTTATGGATTTTTTTCACAAATAATCCCCTTCAAATTATTTATTCTTATTAAAAGACCTTCCAATATTGTAGTGAACACTCTATGAATAATATTCTTGGGATTTTAATATATTTTCTTATACAATTTTAGTCCATAACCTTTCACCATTCCAGCCACAAGATCATAAGACTCCCTTAATAATATAGTGATGTTCTCAGCTTCAAATTGGTAATGTTGTAACTATCTTTCTAATGCTACTTAGAATGAAATTTATCCACCTCATACATGTACCATATGATTACTATAACTATTAGTTGGTTATAAATAAACAAGTAATGAGGAACCATAGGAGAAACATAAATTTTGATTACAATTCTTCAATAGTGATACATATTGTATCCTATATTATCATCAACCTTTTCCCAAAAAGAAGAAATATGGGTACTAAGTAAATTCATTACTTAATTAGACAGACTTCTTCTACAAAAATCGTAATATATTCAACATAAGGGTAATAAAGAAATACTAAAAATTTCTACAATTTCTAGATGAGAAATGTATATATAGCCACAAAGGGTTCATTCAAACAAACACTACATCTTTACCATAGATGAAGTATAGAACCCATTAATTTCCTACCTACTTTGTCCATTAACTAGAGAAGGCTTCCAAGAAAGTGTGAAAAAGGGTGATATACCATATGGAGATATAGGGAGGGTAAGTGATTTTAAAATTAATAATATATTTGTATATTCCCTGTATGATCCATGGTCCAAATACTCAAATAGCCTATTTACATTAAAAAAAATGAACATTCAAAACAAGCGTCATAGACATATGCATATTTATTAATTACACTACATTTCTAGGACCTAGCATAATATGTAATAATTTGAATTGAAATATCCCTCAAATTTGTAAATTTCAAAGGGCTATAGTTCATTTCTTGAGAAGGTCTTCAACACTATTTACTGTACATTGGACTTGATTATATGCCTCCAAAAGTAAATCACCCTAGGACTATTATGTCTCAACCATATTTAGTGGCAAGCTCATAAGGAATTAGTTTTAGTGAAACATGGAGTTAGGTCAAATAAAACTTGTTAATTTATTTGTATTTGTAAGTAACTCTACCCTCTTTAAATATTTAACTTCATGGGTCTTATGATAGTATTTCTTACATATGAGACCCAACAAATATTCACAAAGGAATAAATTAAGGATAATTACATTGACAAGGTGAAACCTATAATGATTATCCATTATGCTAGGCACAAAAACCTTGTGAAATAAATAATCAAATAGATACCATCTACATATAGGAAATTTGATATTCTTCCTAAATTCAAGAATGTTCTTGAAATGAATCGCTAGGACACCATCCATTAATTTTATCTTTTTCAAATTTGTTTATCATTCTATGGAACTCATCAAATCACTCAAATTTTATCTATCTCCCAAGGAACAAAAAATCATAGTTTGATAACGAGCACAATTTTTTTTTTATCTTCCTCTTAAGAAATTTTCTCAAATAGATAAAATATATTTTTTTTAATAATGAAAGGAGAAGTTAAGGACATACTTGAATGCACATGGAAACCCTTTCATTTTGCATCAAATTTAAAGACTAGAAATGCTGCACTAAATAAAATAGAATTGAAAAACTATACAAACATTATTTTGAAGTTGACACAGTACATTAGGAAAATTAGTCAATGGAGAGCTATACCAACCCATTTATTCTTCCCACTCTAATCATGGAAAACATATTCCCATGTTCTAATGTATTGCATTAATGGTTTAATTTTTAATTTTTCGAAGTGTTTAACCTGTTAAAAATTTCATTACATGATTGTTGTTTATCTTCTTTGAGAAAACAATTATTACCATATCACATATTGCTAAGTGGTGAATTAAAATTATCTAGCACATATAGATTTGGAGAGCCTATGTGATGTATTGAAGAGAATGCCACATTTCAGCTATTTGTCACTAAGAATATTGACAATTGGGGAGGAGAGGTTGGTTGTATGTATGGAGCACTCATATCACAAGAAGTTGGCACATGCTTCCTGCAACAAGTATATGTTGAAGTGATGTGGGAAATATGTTGAATCTTATCACACATCAATATATACTTGTCGGTACAAGGAAAATCTCATAATACAAGAGGAGGGGGACACCTCAACATAAAAAATTCATAGGCCACAAGCAACAAAGAATGAGATATCTCAAACAAAAACTCCCTTTTAAGTCTTTAGAGAAACATGACATATTATTATCAAATGATCCTCTTACATCTCACAAAGGGATTGAACACATGTAGACAAATAGAAAATTTCTATTGGCAACAAGCCAAATGTTAGTTCTTTCAACTGTACCACATAGGTGGGTAGATTCTATGATAAGCGATGCTCTTGTTGATGTTAGATTGACATATAAAGAAAATGAAAGTTATCATCTATCATATTATAACATGCACACTTGATACAAGGACCATAATGGTTCTAACTATACCTTCCTTCATAGAAAACAAAAAAGAATATATATGCAATAACAACAAAGGGATACAAATAAATTTTGACAATTCATTAAAGTGGTCACTCATCAAAGATTATTAAGCTATTAAGGCTAATAACAAAACATCAATAAAGGAAAGGACAACTAGAAAGGATGAAATGATGGTATATAGCTAAAAAGTAATGTTACCTATTAATAAATGGTAAAAGAGACATAAAGATGTAAATTAAAGATCCATGATTGGAAGAACAAAAAACCAATGTGGAATAATAGAAAGTGCATCTAAACTCCAAACTATTGTACTTGGGAGAAAAGGGGTCATGAAAAGACTAGAACTATGACTAGCTCACCCTTGCACACAAAAAAAATATTTCAAAAGAAACATCCCATTGGGAGAGATTTTAAAATGTACAGTTTGAGGTTCCATCAATTTATGATACTTTAGATGATAGGATTCTGAAGATTTTTCTTTTAAAATTGTATCCTTTCAATTATTGTACTTATCATAACATCCACTTTGTCATCAAAGACACTTTTTCAATAATGAATAGCATTAAAGATCAGCATACTCATTGCTGCTATTCAACATTTTTTTTCTTTGCTTGACCATTTCAATTTTGGTTAAAATTTAAAAATTTATTGAAAAATGTTTTTATAAATTATAAAGGGTTGTATGAAAAGAAAAATGGTGAAACCAAAAATGCATTGAACTTCTACTGTATCGTTTGGTTCAAGAAAAATAAAAGCATCTTTTGAGCTCGAGCCTCTTAAAATGCTGCAATTCAACGCTCCATTGTTTTACTTTGAATCTCACCCTTTTTCACCGAATATCACTCTTGACCTATATAAACGCTTGCACTCTGTTTATAAATACAATATACTCTCTTTATCACGCATCTTTGCTTCAGGTTCGTTTTGGCAGTTAGTATGACGAGATAACGGTTAAAACAAAATAGAAAAGATTAAAACAAAAGTTTACATCAATTCTAAAATAGAAAAGGTCAAACCAGAAATGAAATCTAAAATAAATTCTACTTCAATATATGGTTTATCGAAGAACGCCTCTGTTTGCTCCCAATATCACAAAAAAATCCCAATAGGCTCAAAAAGGCTTCTAACAATGAAACTGGTGGCGCGGTGGTGGTCCGTTGATGGCATGAGGTGGTGGAGGGCAGTCGGGGAGGGGAGGAGGTCTCTAACCACTGGTGGTGGTGGTCCAAAACAATAGGCGCCCCCCTTGATCACAAAAAAACGTGAATTTTCAAATCCTCAGAGATCTTATTTTGAGATTCGAATTGACCCAAGATGCAAACAAAAAAATTTCATAAGGAAAATATCAAATTTGATGAATGAGGTGCATCAGGTCTGGACTTCTGATACCATGATAGAATTCATGATTGATGAATTCCACAATGCCCAATAATCGCCTGCATGCAAATACCTGCCACGTACAAGAGAAAATCCTACAAACAAGAGAGTGCAAGAATAATTGGAGACAATTGCAAGAAGAATCACAAATGAATTAACTTGCCAGAATGAATAATTACAATGAGATCAATTGTTTAATAAAGGAGATCAAAACCCTAAAGCAAACCCTAAGGGATGAATGCATGAAATAAAATAATTATTAAATTCCCCAAAAAGCTTCCTAAATTTAGCTTAAGTGAGAAAAGGAAAAGGTGACTTAATTAATTAATCAATATGATTAAATTAATTTAGTAAATAAAACCTTTTACTCTAATAGGAACCATCTTTCTAATGCTACTTAAAATAAAATATTATCCACCTCATACATGTACCATATGATTACTAGAGATATCACTTGGTTAGGCATAAAAGTAGACGAGTAATGATGAACTATAGGATAGCCATAATTATGGTTATAGTTCTTCAATCATGATACATATTGTATCCTAAATTTTATCAATATTTCACCAAAAAAGATAAATAGGGGGACTAAGAAAATTTATTACTTAATTAGATATTCTTATGCTATATAAATCCTAGTATATTAAGGATAAGGATAGTAAAGAAATAATAAAAAATCTATAACTTCTACAAGACAAATGTATATCCAATTGCATTGTTTTTAATTAGACAATAAAAACATGTCTAACACAAATGAAGTATAAAACTAGTTTCTTTCCTAACTACTTAGTCCATTCAAAAGAGAAGGCTTGCAATAAAGTGTGCAAGAGTGGATACTATATGAAAGTACAAGGAGGGTAAGCTATTTTAAAATTTATAATAGATTTATGGAATCCTGCTACAACCCCTGCCTCATAATTAAATATTCTATTTACATATGTTTTTGGATATTTACAAGAAGGCGCATTAGACATATGCATATTTGCTTCTTATAGTACATTCCTAGTACCTAGAAAAATAATCTAAAATATCCATCAAATTGCTTAATTTCAAAGGGCTCTAATTTATTTCTTCAAACAAAATCCAACACCTTTTATTTCATGTTAGAATTGATTATATACCTTAAGAACTACTTGAACCTATCACTATTCTTGTCTAAATAATATTTAGCGGTAAGCTGAGAAAGTTTAAAAACTTCAAGGATATTGGGATTCAAGAGAAAAGAAATTTTAACTTACTTTCAGTTGTAAACAATAGTTTCTCCTTTTAATAATTAACTTCTTAGGTCAAGTAACATAATATTTCTTACATATGAAAACCAAAAAGTTTTAAAAAAAGAAGCAATTAAAAATAATAACTTTGGCAAGGCCAAACATATAATTTTTATTCATTAGGCTAGTCTCAAGCAATTTTTTAATGAAATAATCCAATAGACCAAAATTACTTGTAGCAAATTCAATATTATTCCTACTTTTGGCTAGGACACCATTCAATATATGTTTTTTAAACTTCTCCAACATTCTAGCAAATTGGTTAGATAAGCCATGGCACTTTATCCTTCAAAATATTAGATATTATATGATTGAGTTAGCATTTTCTTGATTTTATCAAAACTAAAAGAAAATTCAAGGAACTAAAATTCATAGTTAGATAAGAAGCACAAATACTTTGTTGGCTTTAGAAAAATTACCAAATTCAATTGCCAAGAAAGTTGCACTACTTGACATACTTGACTGCACATAAACATCCTTTTATTTTGTGTCAAGTTCAAGTACCAAGAAAGTTGCACTACATAAAACGCACCTCCAATATTTTATATCCTCTAATTGAACTTGACAAAATACCTTAGGAAAATTAGTTGCAAAATTTTCACCTTAGAAGCAAATCTGTTCTAAACAGAGAGATAAAATCCATTTATTCTTCTCGCTATAATAATAGTACTAAATAGCTTTATTTTTTTGAAATCATTGCATTAATGGCTTCATTTTTTAATTTTATAAGTGTTTAACTTGTTTAAAATTCCATTAGTTTTGATTGTTGTTGATTTTGGTTAGGGAAAAACTATGACCATATGACATTTGGTGAGTAGTGAATTAACATTATGTAGCACAGATAGATGTGAAGGGTTTGCATGATGCCTTTGAGATAATGCTACGTATCATTTTTTGTTACTAATAATTTTCACTAAAAATAATGACAATTGAGGAGGAGAGCTTGGTTCCTTGCTTGACTAATCATATCACAAGAAGTTGACCTATGCTACTTAAATTAACGGTATAAATAAGTAATATGTATAATTTGTATAAGTAATTGGGATATCCAAAGAGGAATAGGGAAACTTGATTCAATATAAGTTTGATAGTTTACCACTAAAAGATTAATGATAATTGGGAAATAGAAAGGAAAACGTTATTTCTGCGACAAACTAGAGCTACCACCACACCAACTTCAATGTGGAAAACAATGAACAATTAGAAAACGAATATTTAATGAAACAAATTTGATATTTAAGATTTGATTGGGCTGAATATGTATATTCTTGAATACAGAAAAATAATTACATATTACGCAATCCAGATGGATGAAAGCGTTCTGGTTTCAAAATGTGTCAGCGAGTAGTGTCCAAGGGATTTAATTATATTTCTCTTTCTCGTTGTCACCATGGACCACAAAATACCCAAATAATGTAAAGCTCTCACGGATTTCCGTGGCGAAAAATCTTAGTTATGTGCGTTGGATTCACAGTAACTCTATGCATCATTGTTTTATCTTTTGCGGCAATTAGGATCTTTGATGTTGCCTGAACAGTTAGAACCAGATGCTAACATCTCCACAATTTCAACCAGATTATCAATTGAATCATTGTTGTTCACGCTTGCATTTGTATTCACTTTTTCCGTCAGGATTGGTCGAGCAGAGACAGCGAGGAAAACCATAGCGTTGAGCATGAGCAGCACTGCCATAACTTTCAGATGAATCGATCTCTCCATACTAATTGCCAGAATGAATATCAAGCAAAGAAACGTACGTATTGGTTTACAAATGAAGAAAGAAGAGCCGAGTGAATTTTTTAAGAGATAGAGAGCGAAGATCGAGAATGGTGATGTATAAACCAGGTAAATCGTATTTATAGAGATGGACGATGGAGTGCAAGTGTTTGAATAGGTCAAAATTGAAATTGGTGATATTGGTGTTAAAGGTGCTTTCATGCTTGATAGAGAGCGAAGACAATTGACGTGCAATATGAATAAGTCAATGTTGGTATTCAAAGTCCCTTTGTCGCCTCTTGAAATGTTGCAGTTCCACGCGCCATTTTTTACTTTGAATATCACCCTAGTTGAACAAATTTTAATTTTGACTTGATCAAACATACTCACACGCCGTCGTGTGTCTCTATAAATACGATTTTCCTTGTTTATCCATCACCATTCTCGATCTTCGCTCTCTATCTCGCTAAACCGAATACGTTTTTTCATTTGTTAACATTCATTCTGCCAATTAGTATGTCGAGATCGATGCTTCTGAAAGTTATGGCACTGCTGCTTGTGCTCAACGTTGTGTTTTCCCTCGCTGTCTCTGCTCGACCAATCCTCAACAAAATAGTGAATACAAATGCAGGCATTGATAATCTGCTTGAAATTGTGGAGATGTTAGCGTCGTGTCCTAACTGTGAAGGCAACATTCCAGATCCTAGTTGCTGTTGAATACACTTATTGTGGATCCAATCACCTAATTAAGATATTCTGCCATGGATACTCAGTATACATTTACGTATTTTTCAATCCAGATCTGCGGTGATAGGGAGAAATATCATCTATCGCCATTGACTAACCACTGACACATTTTAAAGGCCAGATCGCTTTCATCTATCTTGAGTGGATATAATTTCATTTGTATTGAAGAATATACATATTCAGTTTAATCAAATCTTAAATATGATTCACGAAAGGTACATAAAAAATTTCAACAGACTTTTGCTATGGTGTCACAAAAAGTTACGTGTTTGAGAAAACTAAGAAAGGGCCTATCCATAATACTTGAAAGGATTATAAATTAGTAAGATTTTAATCGCGCTTTGTAAAACATACACAACTTATATGATGAGCCTGCTACAACAGGCCGTACGTTATGGTTTGGATCTGACCAAAGCTTTAATACACATTATAATGTATATTTGTCACTCCAAATATTATATTAGGGTTTACCAATTTTTATGTAATATATAATTTTTTTAATGTAAAAATTTAAAGGAAAATTAAGAAAAACACGATGAAGCAGGCCATTGCAAATTTCATCTTGTTCAAAGGTTTTAGTAATGTGCTTAGCACACATAGTTAATTTGATTCCAAATATTAATGAAGCCAAGACAATTTGAATCATGAACAAGAGTTGATAGAATTCTAACAAAACAATGTGGAAACCTTTTCCTTCATAATAATGTTGACATTAAAATCATACATTGTCAAATTCTTTGCTCCCCTTTAGAGCTTTAGTTCTCTTACAATAATAATTTAATCAAGACCATTGAATGGGTTCTATTCAATCACATTAGCAAGCTATAATTGTTCCCTGGTGTGTTTTCCCTTTATAAAATATTCATGGCCATATGCTTTGCCTAAAGCTTCAAATCATTTTGTGGGGACCAAGATTTAATATGTTCAAGCTTTGCGTCATGGTCCCCTACACTTTTTCATTTTTTTTAGTGACATACTACAAATATGACAACTATCTTGAGTGCCTCATTTATGATAAATTGGTCCTCAATAGTATAGCTAGATATTTTGGCCAATTGATAGTTAGCTATTTGAGTTTCATCTCCATTTTTCACACAAAAATTCTACACTTTTAATTGGTAGTTAGCTACCATAGAGATTTATTAGAGAAGAATTATAAACATTTTTTTTTCCTTACATCTTCCATGAAATTGTCTCCAAAAATATCCATAAGCTACTATGCCTAATTATCACATTCTTCCTACCGTCAATGGGATGGAAAAAATACATGTTTATTATGTGTGTGTTTCCCAACCTTAAAAGTTATAGAATCTATTATATCTTCATTGTGTCTTTGATATCATTGAAACATCATTTATACCCTAAATCATTCAACTTCCACATCAACTCAGCTCCTACCATCCTATCCATATTGTCCATCCTACCATCTCTCTCAGTTTTTTATGGATTTTTTTCACAAATAATCCCCTTCAAATTATTTATTCTTATTAAAAGACCTTCCAATATTGTAGTGAACACTCTATGAATAATATTCTTGGGATTTTAATATATTTTCTTATACAATTTTAGTCCATAACCTTTCACCATTCCAGCCACAAGATCATAAGACTCCCTTAATAATATAGTGATGTTCTCAGCTTCAAATTGGTAATGTTGTAACTATCTTTCTAATGCTACTTAGAATGAAATTTATCCACCTCATACATGTACCATATGATTACTATAACTATTAGTTGGTTATAAATAAACAAGTAATGAGGAACCATAGGAGAAACATAAATTTTGATTACAATTCTTCAATAGTGATACATATTGTATCCTATATTATCATCAACCTTTTCCCAAAAAGAAGAAATATGGGTACTAAGTAAATTCATTACTTAATTAGACAGACTTCTTCTACAAAAATCGTAATATATTCAACATAAGGGTAATAAAGAAATACTAAAAATTTCTACAATTTCTAGATGAGAAATGTATATATAGCCACAAAGGGTTCATTCAAACAAACACTACATCTTTACCATAGATGAAGTATAGAACCCATTAATTTCCTACCTACTTTGTCCATTAACTAGAGAAGGCTTCCAAGAAAGTGTGAAAAAGGGTGATATACCATATGGAGATATAGGGAGGGTAAGTGATTTTAAAATTAATAATATATTTGTATATTCCCTGTATGATCCATGGTCCAAATACTCAAATAGCCTATTTACATTAAAAAAAATGAACATTCAAAACAAGCGTCATAGACATATGCATATTTATTAATTACACTACATTTCTAGGACCTAGCATAATATGTAATAATTTGAATTGAAATATCCCTCAAATTTGTAAATTTCAAAGGGCTATAGTTCATTTCTTGAGAAGGTCTTCAACACTATTTACTGTACATTGGACTTGATTATATGCCTCCAAAAGTAAATCACCCTAGGACTATTATGTCTCAACCATATTTAGTGGCAAGCTCATAAGGAATTAGTTTTAGTGAAACATGGAGTTAGGTCAAATAAAACTTGTTAATTTATTTGTATTTGTAAGTAACTCTACCCTCTTTAAATATTTAACTTCATGGGTCTTATGATAGTATTTCTTACATATGAGACCCAACAAATATTCACAAAGGAATAAATTAAGGATAATTACATTGACAAGGTGAAACCTATAATGATTATCCATTATGCTAGGCACAAAAACCTTGTGAAATAAATAATCAAATAGATACCATCTACATATAGGAAATTTGATATTCTTCCTAAATTCAAGAATGTTCTTGAAATGAATCGCTAGGACACCATCCATTAATTTTATCTTTTTCAAATTTGTTTATCATTCTATGGAACTCATCAAATCACTCAAATTTTATCTATCTCCCAAGGAACAAAAAATCATAGTTTGATAACGAGCACAATTTTTTTTTTATCTTCCTCTTAAGAAATTTTCTCAAATAGATAAAATATATTTTTTTTAATAATGAAAGGAGAAGTTAAGGACATACTTGAATGCACATGGAAACCCTTTCATTTTGCATCAAATTTAAAGACTAGAAATGCTGCACTAAATAAAATAGAATTGAAAAACTATACAAACATTATTTTGAAGTTGACACAGTACATTAGGAAAATTAGTCAATGGAGAGCTATACCAACCCATTTATTCTTCCCACTCTAATCATGGAAAACATATTCCCATGTTCTAATGTATTGCATTAATGGTTTAATTTTTAATTTTTCGAAGTGTTTAACCTGTTAAAAATTTCATTACATGATTGTTGTTTATCTTCTTTGAGAAAACAATTATTACCATATCACATATTGCTAAGTGGTGAATTAAAATTATCTAGCACATATAGATTTGGAGAGCCTATGTGATGTATTGAAGAGAATGCCACATTTCAGCTATTTGTCACTAAGAATATTGACAATTGGGGAGGAGAGGTTGGTTGTATGTATGGAGCACTCATATCACAAGAAGTTGGCACATGCTTCCTGCAACAAGTATATGTTGAAGTGATGTGGGAAATATGTTGAATCTTATCACACATCAATATATACTTGTCGGTACAAGGAAAATCTCATAATACAAGAGGAGGGGGACACCTCAACATAAAAAATTCATAGGCCACAAGCAACAAAGAATGAGATATCTCAAACAAAAACTCCCTTTTAAGTCTTTAGAGAAACATGACATATTATTATCAAATGATCCTCTTACATCTCACAAAGGGATTGAACACATGTAGACAAATAGAAAATTTCTATTGGCAACAAGCCAAATGTTAGTTCTTTCAACTGTACCACATAGGTGGGTAGATTCTATGATAAGCGATGCTCTTGTTGATGTTAGATTGACATATAAAGAAAATGAAAGTTATCATCTATCATATTATAACATGCACACTTGATACAAGGACCATAATGGTTCTAACTATACCTTCCTTCATAGAAAACAAAAAAGAATATATATGCAATAACAACAAAGGGATACAAATAAATTTTGACAATTCATTAAAGTGGTCACTCATCAAAGATTATTAAGCTATTAAGGCTAATAACAAAACATCAATAAAGGAAAGGACAACTAGAAAGGATGAAATGATGGTATATAGCTAAAAAGTAATGTTACCTATTAATAAATGGTAAAAGAGACATAAAGATGTAAATTAAAGATCCATGATTGGAAGAACAAAAAACCAATGTGGAATAATAGAAAGTGCATCTAAACTCCAAACTATTGTACTTGGGAGAAAAGGGGTCATGAAAAGACTAGAACTATGACTAGCTCACCCTTGCACACAAAAAAAATATTTCAAAAGAAACATCCCATTGGGAGAGATTTTAAAATGTACAGTTTGAGGTTCCATCAATTTATGATACTTTAGATGATAGGATTCTGAAGATTTTTCTTTTAAAATTGTATCCTTTCAATTATTGTACTTATCATAACGTCCACTTTGTCATCAAAGACACTTTTTCAATAATGAATAGCATTAAAGATCAGCATACTCATTGCTGCTATTCAACATTTTTTTTCTTTGCTTGACCATTTCAATTTTGGTTAAAATTTAAAAATTTATTGAAAAATGTTTTTATAAATTATAAAGGGTTGTATGAAAAGAAAAATGGTGAAACCAAAAATGCATTGAACTTCTACTGTATCGTTTGGTTCAAGAAAAATAAAAGCATCTTTTGAGCTCGAGCCTCTTAAAATGCTGCAATTCAACGCTCCATTGTTTTACTTTGAATCTCACCCTTTTTCACCGAATATCACTCTTGACCTATATAAACGCTTGCACTCTGTTTATAAATACAATATACTCTCTTTATCACGCATCTTTGCTTCAGGTTCGTTTTGGCAGTTAGTATGACGAGATAACGGTTAAAACAAAATAGAAAAGATTAAAACAAAAGTTTACATCAATTCTAAAATAGAAAAGGTCAAACCAGAAATGAAATCTAAAATAAATTCTACTTCAATATATGGTTTATCGAAGAACGCCTCTGTTTGCTCCCAATATCACAAAAAAATCCCAATAGGCTCAAAAAGGCTTCTAACAATGAAACTGGTGGCGCAGTGGTGGTCCGTTGATGGCATGAGGTGGTGGAGGGCAGTCGGGGAGGGGAGGAGGTCTCTAACCACTGGTGGTGGTGGTCCAAAACAATAGGCGCCCCCCTTGATCACAAAAAAACGTGAATTTTCAAATCCTCAGAGATCTTATTTTGAGATTCGAATTGACCCAAGATGCAAACAAAAAAATTTCATAAGGAAAATATCAAATTTGATGAATGAGGTGCATCAGGTCTGGACTTCTGATACCATGATAGAATTCATGATTGATGAATTCCACAATGCCCAATAATCGCCTGCATGCAAATACCTGCCACGTACAAGAGAAAATCCTACAAACAAGAGAGTGCAAGAATAATTGGAGACAATTGCAAGAAGAATCACAAATGAATTAACTTGCCAGAATGAATAATTACAATGAGATCAATTGTTTAATAAAGGAGATCAAAACCCTAAAGCAAACCCTAAGGGATGAATGCATGAAATAAAATAATTATTAAATTCCCCAAAAAGCTTCCTAAATTTAGCTTAAGTGAGAAAAGGAAAAGGTGACTTAATTAATTAATCAATATGATTAAATTAATTTAGTAAATAAAACCTTTTACTCTAATAGGAACCATCTTTCTAATGCTACTTAAAATAAAATATTATCCACCTCATACATGTACCATATGATTACTAGAGATATCACTTGGTTAGGCATAAAAGTAGACGAGTAATGATGAACTATAGGATAGCCATAATTATGGTTATAGTTCTTCAATCATGATACATATTGTATCCTAAATTTTATCAATATTTCACCAAAAAAGATAAATAGGGGGACTAAGAAAATTTATTACTTAATTAGATATTCTTATGCTATATAAATCCTAGTATATTAAGGATAAGGATAGTAAAGAAATAATAAAAAATCTATAACTTCTACAAGACAAATGTATATCCAATTGCATTGTTTTTAATTAGACAATAAAAACATGTCTAACACAAATGAAGTATAAAACTAGTTTCTTTCCTAACTACTTAGTCCATTCAAAAGAGAAGGCTTGCAATAAAGTGTGCAAGAGTGGATACTATATGAAAGTACAAGGAGGGTAAGCTATTTTAAAATTTATAATAGATTTATGGAATCCTGCTACAACCCCTGCCTCATAATTAAATATTCTATTTACATATGTTTTTGGATATTTACAAGAAGGCGCATTAGACATATGCATATTTGCTTCTTATAGTACATTCCTAGTACCTAGAAAAATAATCTAAAATATCCATCAAATTGCTTAATTTCAAAGGGCTCTAATTTATTTCTTCAAACAAAATCCAACACCTTTTATTTCATGTTAGAATTGATTATATACCTTAAGAACTACTTGAACCTATCACTATTCTTGTCTAAATAATATTTAGCGGTAAGCTGAGAAAGTTTAAAAACTTCAAGGATATTGGGATTCAAGAGAAAAGAAATTTTAACTTACTTTCAGTTGTAAACAATAGTTTCTCCTTTTAATAATTAACTTCTTAGGTCAAGTAACATAATATTTCTTACATATGAAAACCAAAAAGTTTTAAAAAAAGAAGCAATTAAAAATAATAACTTTGGCAAGGCCAAACATATAATTTTTATTCATTAGGCTAGTCTCAAGCAATTTTTTAATGAAATAATCCAATAGACCAAAATTACTTGTAGCAAATTCAATATTATTCCTACTTTTGGCTAGGACACCATTCAATATATGTTTTTTAAACTTCTCCAACATTCTAGCAAATTGGTTAGATAAGCCATGGCACTTTATCCTTCAAAATATTAGATATTATATGATTGAGTTAGCATTTTCTTGATTTTATCAAAACTAAAAGAAAATTCAAGGAACTAAAATTCATAGTTAGATAAGAAGCACAAATACTTTGTTGGCTTTAGAAAAATTACCAAATTCAATTGCCAAGAAAGTTGCACTACTTGACATACTTGACTGCACATAAACATCCTTTTATTTTGTGTCAAGTTCAAGTACCAAGAAAGTTGCACTACATAAAACGCACCTCCAATATTTTATATCCTCTAATTGAACTTGACAAAATACCTTAGGAAAATTAGTTGCAAAATTTTCACCTTAGAAGCAAATCTGTTCTAAACAGAGAGATAAAATCCATTTATTCTTCTCGCTATAATAATAGTACTAAATAGCTTTATTTTTTTGAAATCATTGCATTAATGGCTTCATTTTTTAATTTTATAAGTGTTTAACTTGTTTAAAATTCCATTAGTTTTGATTGTTGTTGATTTTGTTTAGGGAAAAACTATGACCATATGACATTTGGTGAGTAGTGAATTAACATTATGTAGCACAGATAGATGTGAAGGGTTTGCATGATGCCTTTGAGATAATGCTACGTATCATTTTTTGTTACTAATAATTTTCACTAAAAATAATGACAATTGAGGAGGAGAGCTTGGTTCCTTGCTTGACTAATCATATCACAAGAAGTTGACCTATGCTACTTAAATTAACGGTATAAATAAGTAATATGTATAATTTGTATAAGTAATTGGGATATCCAAAGAGGAATAGGGAAACTTGATTCAATATAAGTTTGATAGTTTACCACTAAAAGATTAATGATAATTGGGAAATAGAAAGGAAAACGTTATTTCTGCGACAAACTAGAGCTACCACCACACCAACTTCAATGTGGAAAACAATGAACAATTAGAAAACGAATATTTAATGAAACAAATTTGATATTTAAGATTTGATTGGGCTGAATATGTATATTCTTGAATACAGAAAAATAATTACATATTACGCAATCCAGATGGATGAAAGCGTTCTGGTTTCAAAATGTGTCAGCGAGTAGTGTCCAAGGGATTTAATTATATTTCTCTTTCTCGTTGTCACCATGGACCACAAAATACCCAAATAATGTAAAGCTCTCACGGATTTCCGTGGCGAAAAATCTTAGTTATGTGCGTTGGATTCACAGTAACTCTATGCATCATTGTTTTATCTTTTGCGGCAATTAGGATCTTTGATGTTGCCTGAACAGTTAGAACCAGATGCTAACATCTCCACAATTTCAACCAGATTATCAATTGAATCATTGTTGTTCACGCTTGCATTTGTATTCACTTTTTCCGTCAGGATTGGTCGAGCAGAGACAGCGAGGAAAACCATAGCGTTGAGCATGAGCAGCACTGCCATAACTTTCAGATGAATCGATCTCTCCATACTAATTGCCAGAATGAATATCAAGCAAAGAAACGTACGTATTGGTTTACAAATGAAGAAAGAAGAGCCGAGTGAATTTTTTAAGAGATAGAGAGCGAAGATCGAGAATGGTGATGTATAAACCAGGTAAATCGTATTTATAGAGATGGACGATGGAGTGCAAGTGTTTGAATAGGTCAAAATTGAAATTGGTGATATTGGTGTTAAAGGTGCTTTCATGCTTGATAGAGAGCGAAGACAATTGACGTGCAATATGAATAAGTCAATGTTGGTATTCAAAGTCCCTTTGTCGCCTCTTGAAATGTTGCAGTTCCACGCGCCATTTTTTACTTTGAATATCACCCTAGTTGAACAAATTTTAATTTTGACTTGATCAAACATACTCACACGCCGTCGTGTGTCTCTATAAATACGATTTTCCTTGTTTATCCATCACCATTCTCGATCTTCGCTCTCTATCTCGCTAAACCGAATACGTTTTTTCATTTGTTAACATTCATTCTGCCAATTAGTATGTCGAGATCGATGCTTCTGAAAGTTATGGCACTGCTGCTTGTGCTCAACGTTGTGTTTTCCCTCGCTGTCTCTGCTCGACCAATCCTCAACAAAATAGTGAATACAAATGCAGGCATTGATAATCTGCTTGAAATTGTGGAGATGTTAGCGTCGTGTCCTAACTGTGAAGGCAACATTCCAGATCCTAGTTGCTGTTGAATACACTTATTGTGGATCCAATCACCTAATTAAGATATTCTGCCATGGATACTCAGTATACATTTACGTATTTTTCAATCCAGATCTGCGGTGATAGGGAGAAATATCATCTATCGCCATTGACTAACCACTGACACATTTTAAAGGCCAGATCGCTTTCATCTATCTTGAGTGGATATAATTTCATTTGTATTGAAGAATATACATATTCAGTTTAATCAAATCTTAAATATGATTCACGAAAGGTACATAAAAAATTTCAACAGACTTTTGCTATGGTGTCACAAAAAGTTACGTGTTTGAGAAAACTAAGAAAGGGCCTATCCATAATACTTGAAAGGATTATAAATTAGTAAGATTTTAATCGCGCTTTGTAAAACATACACAACTTATATGATGAGCCTGCTACAACAGGCCGTACGTTATGGTTTGGATCTGACCAAAGCTTTAATACACATTATAATGTATATTTGTCACTCCAAATATTATATTAGGGTTTACCAATTTTTATGTAATATATAATTTTTTTAATGTAAAAATTTAAAGGAAAATTAAGAAAAACACGATGAAGCAGGCCATTGCAAATTTCATCTTGTTCAAAGGTTTTAGTAATGTGCTTAGCACACATAGTTAATTTGATTCCAAATATTAATGAAGCCAAGACAATTTGAATCATGAACAAGAGTTGATAGAATTCTAACAAAACAATGTGGAAACCTTTTCCTTCATAATAATGTTGACATTAAAATCATACATTGTCAAATTCTTTGCTCCCCTTTAGAGCTTTAGTTCTCTTACAATAATAATTTAATCAAGACCATTGAATGGGTTCTATTCAATCACATTAGCAAGCTATAATTGTTCCCTGGTGTGTTTTCCCTTTATAAAATATTCATGGCCATATGCTTTGCCTAAAGCTTCAAATCATTTTGTGGGGACCAAGATTTAATATGTTCAAGCTTTGCGTCATGGTCCCCTACACTTTTTCATTTTTTTTAGTGACATACTACAAATATGACAACTATCTTGAGTGCCTCATTTATGATAAATTGGTCCTCAATAGTATAGCTAGATATTTTGGCCAATTGATAGTTAGCTATTTGAGTTTCATCTCCATTTTTCACACAAAAATTCTACACTTTTAATTGGTAGTTAGCTACCATAGAGATTTATTAGAGAAGAATTATAAACATTTTTTTTTCCTTACATCTTCCATGAAATTGTCTCCAAAAATATCCATAAGCTACTATGCCTAATTATCACATTCTTCCTACCGTCAATGGGATGGAAAAAATACATGTTTATTATGTGTGTGTTTCCCAACCTTAAAAGTTATAGAATCTATTATATCTTCATTGTGTCTTTGATATCATTGAAACATCATTTATACCCTAAATCATTCAACTTCCACATCAACTCAGCTCCTACCATCCTATCCATATTGTCCATCCTACCATCTCTCTCAGTTTTTTATGGATTTTTTTCACAAATAATCCCCTTCAAATTATTTATTCTTATTAAAAGACCTTCCAATATTGTAGTGAACACTCTATGAATAATATTCTTGGGATTTTAATATATTTTCTTATACAATTTTAGTCCATAACCTTTCACCATTCCAGCCACAAGATCATAAGACTCCCTTAATAATATAGTGATGTTCTCAGCTTCAAATTGGTAATGTTGTAACTATCTTTCTAATGCTACTTAGAATGAAATTTATCCACCTCATACATGTACCATATGATTACTATAACTATTAGTTGGTTATAAATAAACAAGTAATGAGGAACCATAGGAGAAACATAAATTTTGATTACAATTCTTCAATAGTGATACATATTGTATCCTATATTATCATCAACCTTTTCCCAAAAAGAAGAAATATGGGTACTAAGTAAATTCATTACTTAATTAGACAGACTTCTTCTACAAAAATCGTAATATATTCAACATAAGGGTAATAAAGAAATACTAAAAATTTCTACAATTTCTAGATGAGAAATGTATATATAGCCACAAAGGGTTCATTCAAACAAACACTACATCTTTACCATAGATGAAGTATAGAACCCATTAATTTCCTACCTACTTTGTCCATTAACTAGAGAAGGCTTCCAAGAAAGTGTGAAAAAGGGTGATATACCATATGGAGATATAGGGAGGGTAAGTGATTTTAAAATTAATAATATATTTGTATATTCCCTGTATGATCCATGGTCCAAATACTCAAATAGCCTATTTACATTAAAAAAAATGAACATTCAAAACAAGCGTCATAGACATATGCATATTTATTAATTACACTACATTTCTAGGACCTAGCATAATATGTAATAATTTGAATTGAAATATCCCTCAAATTTGTAAATTTCAAAGGGCTATAGTTCATTTCTTGAGAAGGTCTTCAACACTATTTACTGTACATTGGACTTGATTATATGCCTCCAAAAGTAAATCACCCTAGGACTATTATGTCTCAACCATATTTAGTGGCAAGCTCATAAGGAATTAGTTTTAGTGAAACATGGAGTTAGGTCAAATAAAACTTGTTAATTTATTTGTATTTGTAAGTAACTCTACCCTCTTTAAATATTTAACTTCATGGGTCTTATGATAGTATTTCTTACATATGAGACCCAACAAATATTCACAAAGGAATAAATTAAGGATAATTACATTGACAAGGTGAAACCTATAATGATTATCCATTATGCTAGGCACAAAAACCTTGTGAAATAAATAATCAAATAGATACCATCTACATATAGGAAATTTGATATTCTTCCTAAATTCAAGAATGTTCTTGAAATGAATCGCTAGGACACCATCCATTAATTTTATCTTTTTCAAATTTGTTTATCATTCTATGGAACTCATCAAATCACTCAAATTTTATCTATCTCCCAAGGAACAAAAAATCATAGTTTGATAACGAGCACAATTTTTTTTTTATCTTCCTCTTAAGAAATTTTCTCAAATAGATAAAATATATTTTTTTTAATAATGAAAGGAGAAGTTAAGGACATACTTGAATGCACATGGAAACCCTTTCATTTTGCATCAAATTTAAAGACTAGAAATGCTGCACTAAATAAAATAGAATTGAAAAACTATACAAACATTATTTTGAAGTTGACACAGTACATTAGGAAAATTAGTCAATGGAGAGCTATACCAACCCATTTATTCTTCCCACTCTAATCATGGAAAACATATTCCCATGTTCTAATGTATTGCATTAATGGTTTAATTTTTAATTTTTCGAAGTGTTTAACCTGTTAAAAATTTCATTACATGATTGTTGTTTATCTTCTTTGAGAAAACAATTATTACCATATCACATATTGCTAAGTGGTGAATTAAAATTATCTAGCACATATAGATTTGGAGAGCCTATGTGATGTATTGAAGAGAATGCCACATTTCAGCTATTTGTCACTAAGAATATTGACAATTGGGGAGGAGAGGTTGGTTGTATGTATGGAGCACTCATATCACAAGAAGTTGGCACATGCTTCCTGCAACAAGTATATGTTGAAGTGATGTGGGAAATATGTTGAATCTTATCACACATCAATATATACTTGTCGGTACAAGGAAAATCTCATAATACAAGAGGAGGGGGACACCTCAACATAAAAAATTCATAGGCCACAAGCAACAAAGAATGAGATATCTCAAACAAAAACTCCCTTTTAAGTCTTTAGAGAAACATGACATATTATTATCAAATGATCCTCTTACATCTCACAAAGGGATTGAACACATGTAGACAAATAGAAAATTTCTATTGGCAACAAGCCAAATGTTAGTTCTTTCAACTGTACCACATAGGTGGGTAGATTCTATGATAAGCGATGCTCTTGTTGATGTTAGATTGACATATAAAGAAAATGAAAGTTATCATCTATCATATTATAACATGCACACTTGATACAAGGACCATAATGGTTCTAACTATACCTTCCTTCATAGAAAACAAAAAAGAATATATATGCAATAACAACAAAGGGATACAAATAAATTTTGACAATTCATTAAAGTGGTCACTCATCAAAGATTATTAAGCTATTAAGGCTAATAACAAAACATCAATAAAGGAAAGGACAACTAGAAAGGATGAAATGATGGTATATAGCTAAAAAGTAATGTTACCTATTAATAAATGGTAAAAGAGACATAAAGATGTAAATTAAAGATCCATGATTGGAAGAACAAAAAACCAATGTGGAATAATAGAAAGTGCATCTAAACTCCAAACTATTGTACTTGGGAGAAAAGGGGTCATGAAAAGACTAGAACTATGACTAGCTCACCCTTGCACACAAAAAAAATATTTCAAAAGAAACATCCCATTGGGAGAGATTTTAAAATGTACAGTTTGAGGTTCCATCAATTTATGATACTTTAGATGATAGGATTCTGAAGATTTTTCTTTTAAAATTGTATCCTTTCAATTATTGTACTTATCATAACGTCCACTTTGTCATCAAAGACACTTTTTCAATAATGAATAGCATTAAAGATCAGCATACTCATTGCTGCTATTCAACATTTTTTTTCTTTGCTTGACCATTTCAATTTTGGTTAAAATTTAAAAATTTATTGAAAAATGTTTTTATAAATTATAAAGGGTTGTATGAAAAGAAAAATGGTGAAACCAAAAATGCATTGAACTTCTACTGTATCGTTTGGTTCAAGAAAAATAAAAGCATCTTTTGAGCTCGAGCCTCTTAAAATGCTGCAATTCAACGCTCCATTGTTTTACTTTGAATCTCACCCTTTTTCACCGAATATCACTCTTGACCTATATAAACGCTTGCACTCTGTTTATAAATACAATATACTCTCTTTATCACGCATCTTTGCTTCAGGTTCGTTTTGGCAGTTAGTATGACGAGATAACGGTTAAAACAAAATAGAAAAGATTAAAACAAAAGTTTACATCAATTCTAAAATAGAAAAGGTCAAACCAGAAATGAAATCTAAAATAAATTCTACTTCAATATATGGTTTATCGAAGAACGCCTCTGTTTGCTCCCAATATCACAAAAAAATCCCAATAGGCTCAAAAAGGCTTCTAACAATGAAACTGGTGGCGCGGTGGTGGTCCGTTGATGGCATGAGGTGGTGGAGGGCAGTCGGGGAGGGGAGGAGGTCTCTAACCACTGGTGGTGGTGGTCCAAAACAATAGGCGCCCCCCTTGATCACAAAAAAACGTGAATTTTCAAATCCTCAGAGATCTTATTTTGAGATTCGAATTGACCCAAGATGCAAACAAAAAAATTTCATAAGGAAAATATCAAATTTGATGAATGAGGTGCATCAGGTCTGGACTTCTGATACCATGATAGAATTCATGATTGATGAATTCCACAATGCCCAATAATCGCCTGCATGCAAATACCTGCCACGTACAAGAGAAAATCCTACAAACAAGAGAGTGCAAGAATAATTGGAGACAATTGCAAGAAGAATCACAAATGAATTAACTTGCCAGAATGAATAATTACAATGAGATCAATTGTTTAATAAAGGAGATCAAAACCCTAAAGCAAACCCTAAGGGATGAATGCATGAAATAAAATAATTATTAAATTCCCCAAAAAGCTTCCTAAATTTAGCTTAAGTGAGAAAAGGAAAAGGTGACTTAATTAATTAATCAATATGATTAAATTAATTTAGTAAATAAAACCTTTTACTCTAATAGGAACCATCTTTCTAATGCTACTTAAAATAAAATATTATCCACCTCATACATGTACCATATGATTACTAGAGATATCACTTGGTTAGGCATAAAAGTAGACGAGTAATGATGAACTATAGGATAGCCATAATTATGGTTATAGTTCTTCAATCATGATACATATTGTATCCTAAATTTTATCAATATTTCACCAAAAAAGATAAATAGGGGGACTAAGAAAATTTATTACTTAATTAGATATTCTTATGCTATATAAATCCTAGTATATTAAGGATAAGGATAGTAAAGAAATAATAAAAAATCTATAACTTCTACAAGACAAATGTATATCCAATTGCATTGTTTTTAATTAGACAATAAAAACATGTCTAACACAAATGAAGTATAAAACTAGTTTCTTTCCTAACTACTTAGTCCATTCAAAAGAGAAGGCTTGCAATAAAGTGTGCAAGAGTGGATACTATATGAAAGTACAAGGAGGGTAAGCTATTTTAAAATTTATAATAGATTTATGGAATCCTGCTACAACCCCTGCCTCATAATTAAATATTCTATTTACATATGTTTTTGGATATTTACAAGAAGGCGCATTAGACATATGCATATTTGCTTCTTATAGTACATTCCTAGTACCTAGAAAAATAATCTAAAATATCCATCAAATTGCTTAATTTCAAAGGGCTCTAATTTATTTCTTCAAACAAAATCCAACACCTTTTATTTCATGTTAGAATTGATTATATACCTTAAGAACTACTTGAACCTATCACTATTCTTGTCTAAATAATATTTAGCGGTAAGCTGAGAAAGTTTAAAAACTTCAAGGATATTGGGATTCAAGAGAAAAGAAATTTTAACTTACTTTCAGTTGTAAACAATAGTTTCTCCTTTTAATAATTAACTTCTTAGGTCAAGTAACATAATATTTCTTACATATGAAAACCAAAAAGTTTTAAAAAAAGAAGCAATTAAA
>NW_026729406.1:0-78000 GCF_030272615.1 Cryptomeria japonica | reverse complement strand
ACAAAGGTATTTATAGTACGCAATCAAGTGATCCTACTCTTGCCAAGAAACTTCTGAGAATGGGATATTACTGGCCGACGATGGAAAGAGAGTCCTATCAATTTGCTAAGAAATGTCTTAAATGTCAAATTCACGGTAACCTCATACATGCACCAACATAGGAGTTGCAACTGTTCACCACATCTTTGCTTTTCTATCAATTGGGACTTGATCTGGTAGGGAAAATTGATCCTTCCTCTTCAAATGGGCATAAGTTCATTATCACCACCATGAAGTGTTTCACCGAGTGGATTGAAGCAGTCCCGATGACCACCATAATTGGAAAACAGATCTCATCATTCATCCTCAATTTTCTCATTTGCAGATATGGCATTCCCAATTCTATCATCATAGATAGCAGATGTCCTTTCAAGAATCAAGATGTGCGAGATCTATTTGAACGATTCAAAATCCAACATCGCTTCTCTACACCATACTACTCGTAGGGGAATGGCCAAGCAGAAGCGTCAAACAAAACAATCCTAAAAATCCTCAAGAAAATAGTAATTGATGTTGGCAAGGATTGGCATGTACAACTCAATCTGACACTTTAGGCCTACAGGACTACTATCAAGACACCTACAAGGGCGACGCCATATTCATTGGTGTATGGCTCAAAGGCAATTCTACCTCTTGAGGTAGAAATCCCATCTCTTTGAGTATCTTTGAAGGGCATCATACCAGATGAGGAATATCAAATAAGTAGGTTGCAGGAACTAGAACTTCTGGATGAAAAATGACAACATGCCCATAATCATCTCAAGACATATCAGAAATTAATGTGCAGAAGCTATAATCACAAAGTCATCCCAAGGGATTTCAAAGTCAGTGATCTCATCCTAAAGAAAATCCCAGAAATCAGCAAGATCGAGAGAAGAAGGGGAAATTTGAACCTAATTGGTTAGGACCTTTTGTCATCATATCAGCCTACGGATCAGGAGCATATCAGTAGTCAACTTCAGAAGGGGACATGCTCAACGAAAAAACAACATCCATCTGAAGAACTTCTACACTTGAGTCATCCAATGCACAGATCAAGAAAAAAAGAAAAAAAAAATTTAAAAATCAAAAAATTACAAAAATAATAAAAAGCAATTCAAAAGGTGCAATAAAAACAAGTGGTGAAAACCTGGAAAATAGGCATCATTTGTGAGAGAACAACTCCTCTATATATTAGTACTCACATCATATATTTGATCCATCTGATCTAAGCTAATAGCCATTGCAGAACACTTATGCAAGCAACATTATCCCGGATATACTTAGCGTAGTCACTGTCCTTGACTATCTAAACAGTTATCCATATCATATCCCACCATGGCTTGGTGATCAACGAATATATCGACATTAAAAAATATGTGTAATTGGGGGAAACATTCATCTCACTTTAGCATTCAGACAAAAAACAAGGATCGCAGCATACTAGGGAACCAATGTCAAAACTGCTCATCGAGCTAGAAAACCGGATCATTATCCAACTGCAACTTCAACACACACACAACGGATGATTTTTGTGAATTATGATGTCTTTACATTTGGTATGAGTTTTTGACTATTTGTCTCTTAATTTCTAATTCATTAGATCTTCTGAGTTATTCAAGGATGCACTGAGCTAGAGAAGCAACTATGGAACCTGATATTTTCCTTGGTATTTTGTCTATGAGGCGATCATTTGTATGGTGCAAATTTGTCTCGAGACATGATTGGAAACATATCATTGAAGAAATTTTCCACTTTGCACATAAAAATGGTTAACTCTTGTCTGTTTTATGCAAGCAACACTCAGGTTGCCTTGGTTCAATTATACCTCGATGCTTATAGCATCTTGCAATATCAAACATCCATGTAATTTTTACTCGAGTCATTATGGTTTAATTATACCATGATACTTGTATTAAATTTTAACATATCAAAAGCTCAATGATCAACGACATAATTAAAGTGATCATTTAGTTGCATATCATTATAACCTTGCATTTATTTGCATATCATTTAAACTTGAATTTAGTTGCATATCATTTTAAAACTTTCATTTAGTTGCATATAATTTTAAAACTTGCATTTAGTTGCATATCATTTTAAACTTGCATTAGTCTCACATCATCATCATTATCATACATCTCAGTTTCAAGATACATCTCACATCTCATTATCATTATCATACATCTCATTTTAAAGATACATCTCACAAATCATAAACATTTAGAGAACATCACATCTCATTTCGGAAAAAAAAAACAATACATCATCACATTATCACCCATTCCATCATGAACCATGCATTCACATCATCATATAATAATCAAAATCAAAAGATCAAAAATATCATTATTATCTAAACATCTAATCATCATCATAAAATCATCATATCAAAACATAATGCATATTGTAAATCACTCATCACCAATAACACATCCCATGTGGATCAGAGAAAATCAGTGCCATATATATATATATCTCAAAAATGGTCCAAAATATACAAGGGATATCATGTCTGTCAAAATACAACAAAAGTGATCAACATGCCACAAACATATGCCCAATCAACTGGCCTATCCCTGTCAGCAAGCGGTCTTGACATTGCAATACGCTCCCAGGCCCACACCTGTAACAATGTCACCCCAGGTTATAAACTAGTATATCCCAGATATACTATCTAGTGAAGCTCTTTGTATAGATGGGCCAACATACAACACCCCTATGCAAACCTGCATCACCATGCCCTCCAGAACCAATCCCCATCCAACTGCTAGTACCTTTGACCTATGGTCGGGACTCAAGAACCCACCAATGAAACTTGCTAATACTGATGGTAGCAGAGCATAACCTAAATCCAAAAACTCCTGCCACGAGATCTCGTAGCCACTAATCTCATCATCCTCAAAAGATACGGTGAAGATCCTCTGTGCCACCCTTCTCAATCTGCTTGTAAGGAAATAGAGCCCCAACCATAGGAATCTGTAGAATCCGGTAACAGTCCTCTAGTGTGACTATCATCTCACCAATCGCCAAGTGAAAGGTGTATGTATCACCGTGCTACCTCTCTGCCAAAGTTGTCAGTAACTCTCGGTTAATGATATACCAGATCATGTCTAACAAAGATGATAACCCATATCTCTCAATCAAATCTCTGTAAGCGTGTGACAAACATGGGATAAGTGTCCATGGCCCCAAAAATCGCTCTCGAGACTAGAGCACGCCAAGCTCTGCCTGCAAATCAACACATATCCATCATCAGTTCTCAATTCCATCCAATCTATCAGCAATCAAAATAAATCAACTTGAAAAAGCGAAGCATATCAAGAACACATCAGAAACACATTCACATCATGTCAATGAATCAATCAGTGCATCATATCAAGATCCATATCGAAAAATCAAGATCCATATCGAAAATCAAAAACCCATATCGAAATCAAGGACCCATATCGAAAATCAAGGACCCATATAAAAAATCAGACTCATATCAAAAATCAAGACTCATATCGAAAATCAAACTCATCAAGAATCAAGGACCTATATCAAAATCAAGGACCCATATTGAAATCAAGGACCCATATCGAAAATCAGAACTCATATCGAAATCAAGGACCCATATCGAAAATCAAGAACCCATATCGAAAATCAAAGACTCATATCGAAAATCAAGGACCCATATCGGAAATCAAAGACCCATATCAAAATCAAGATCCATATCGGAAATCAAAGACCCATATCCAAATCAAGGACCCATATCGAAAATCAAGATCCATATCAAAAGCAACAAATATCGAAATCAAGGACCTATATCGAAAATCAAGATCCATATCGAAAGCAACTCATATCGAAATCAAGGACCCATATCGAAAGCAACTCATAACAAAATCAAGACCCATATCAAAATCTAAACCATATTAGAGTAATCAACGGACCCATATTGACATCTACACAACCTATCTAATCTATTTGACTCACGATGCTTTTTTACAACACTTTTTTTCCATCTTTGGACCCCACGTGCTAAATCAGGGCCCCAAAGGCTAAGCTACCACATATGCGCTAACCTTTTCCAGGCATGCATTGTAAAACACAACCTACATGCTAATTGACACACCATTTGTGCTACCCTGTTTACCAAACATGCTAAGCTATCCTAAGTGCTAACTAGCCAAAAGCAACTCATATCGAAATCAAGCACCCATATCGAAAGCAACTCATAACGACATCAAGACCTATATCAAAATCTAAACCATATTAGAGTAATCAATGGACTCATATTGACATCTACACAACCTATCTAATCTATTTGACTCACGACACATTTTTTACAACAATTTTTTTCCAACTTTGGACCCCACATGCTAAATCAGGGCCCCAAAGGCTAAGCTGCCACATATGCGCTAACCTTTTCCAGGAATGCATTGTAAAACACACCCTACGTGCTAACTGACACACCATTTGTGCTACCCTATTTACCCAACATGCTAAGCTATCCTAAGTGCTAACTGGCCTACCCATTGTGCTTCTATGCATATCCTATGCGCTAAAACCATCCTATGTGTTAACCTACCCCCGACCGCCCTACAATGTGGCACTGAGACGCTACACCTGCCTAGGGTTTTCTATGCTTTAACCTTCCTATCGTATGCGCTAGACAACCTACCCTAAGTAATAAACCAGCAAAATACAACCCCAAATTGAAAAACATGACAAAAATAAATAAATATAATAAAAAACAAAGATGAATTTTGGCCACTTACTGGTGGGCCATATGTGGTGGGTCTTTGGTATCGCCTGACACGCTCAAATTGGTGTGAGGAGTATGGAATCGACATCGTTGTTAAAGCTCTAAATGTCATAATCACAAAGAGACAAGTGTGCAAGTGATTTTTCAAAGTCACTTTTTACCTTTTAATAGGGTAAAATCCAGGGTTAATAAGTGGGGCATGTATTTTATTCCTACTTTTTCATTTTTAACCTTATCAACATCATTTTTCGGGAGATGAATCAATAATGTGCATACAACGCAGCCAATATTCTCATATTGTAATTAAATTTAGAAACGATCATAACCTTGACAACTTTTCACTAAATCCTTGATTCATCTCCCGAGGGGGCATCATCAATATTGTTCATCAAATCTATATCTGGGGCATCATATCGACACTTTGACACACAACATCATATCAATCTAATTTTGGTGACATATCCAACAATTTTATTTGAATCAACATTTGCACACACGTCACTTCAAAGAGGGGAAAAATGTAGACATGTAAATCTGACCACTTTCCTAAATAAATATTTAATATTTATTTTAAACCCCGTTCCTCCTATTAATTAAATTTTATTTAATTAATTTCTTCATTTCTCAATTTATTTAATTAAATTCACATAAACCGTTTTTAGCCTTTAATTAAATAAATCACTTTATTTAATTAATTCCTTTTTCTCTCTTTTTAATTAAACTTACATTTAATTAAATTGATCCTTAGAAATAAATAAATCTAATTTATTTATTAAATCCCCCCACTTGTGTTTATGCAAGTTGCATCTATTTTAGTTGAAATAAAGTAATTTTATTTTAATTAAAATCATTTTCCCTCATCCACTTGGATTTTCCTACATCTCCCACTTGCCTCCTAAAACCCTTCTAGATTCTTCTAATCACTTCCAATTTAGCCTAATTCATCTCCTAATTATTGTCACATTCCTAAGCAAAGAGAAGTCACTTCTCAAAGCCTCTGAAGTCTTCAATAACCATTAAAGGCTTTGTGTCTTTAAATATTTAACCTCTAAAAGTCTTCCAAACCATTAAAGGCTCTTACATAACCATTTATGGTTAACTCGCATTTGGCCTTTAGTTAGAGACTTTCCTCTAACTTAACCATCCTTTTGACTCAAGAGTCCCATCAAGCATTCATGGCTTTAACCTTGGTTATCCTATTAACCCTTGCACAAGAGTTTACCCCTTGGGTAAAAGCTTTATCTATTGGATAACCCTAACCTAACCTTAACCCTTACGTCCTAGTGTAACCTTCATGTCTTCTCAGGCATTTAATGCTTCTTGCATCTCCTCTCAAGCAACCTCTTGTTTACAATTGTCATCTTTTCATTGGTGAGAATTGTAAACATGGATTGATTAACTTTCAATCCTAGCCCTTGTTAAGATTATTCAATCTTTACCATCCATTGCCCTATTTTTCATATAAATAGAGCTCTCGTTCTTCATTTTCAAATAATCCAAGTTTCATGCATCTACATTATAGTCTAATTTACTAAGCATTTTAGCCTCTATTTGTTAAAACATCATCATAAATATTTAAAAGCATTTCATTTTCATATCAATAATATATCCATGCTAGTACATCATGATTAAGATAATTTAGCACTATCTTTATCATATCATTATCTTCGTACTAGCTTAATCATCATAGTTTTATATCATGTATATCTTAGAATGCATACATGCATATAAATATAATATCACCCGTTCTTGGAGTTGTCATCCGTAGGTCATTTGCTCAATGATCTAAGAGCAAAACATTAACTTTAGGGATCCTGTGAGATAGAGAACAATGAGACACCCCTTGGAAAGCTGAACTAATTGAATTAGTTCATATACTTGCATCAAGAGTCTCATTGGTGTGTGGGTCTTTTAGATTCGATTTATTCGTTTTTGTCACCACATTTTCTGCATACACCTACAGTTAATGATTCAAGATTAGACACAATGATTAACATGGCAAGTATGAAGACTATTAATGATGGTGATTAAGATATTAACCAATCAAACAACAATGGCAAAGAATAAACCTTGTTTGAACAACTTGTTGAACAGTTAACATGAACCAGATTTGACAAATTCAAAGTGATTGTTAAAACAATGAGTTACTTCCACAGACTTTATTAATATGTGATCAACAATCATATTAAAGAATACTTTGATGATATATGACTAGATTTGAGCAAACAACAAAGTGTCGTCTTAAGAAAAACTTTTATATGATCTATTAAGGGAAGCTTTAAAGATAAAATAGTGTTTTGTTATTAGAATGGGCTAATAAAACTAATGAAGAATGATGAAGAGAAGTGACCAAGTTTATTATGCATCGATTATAGTAAGAAGAAGGCAAAATATTAAGCCTTGCAATCATAGTTTATGTGCAACAGTGACCAACAGTCATCTTATGAACAACAACTAAATACACAACAAATTCAGACTATCATAAAGCAACGTTGGAAAAGAATAAAGGAGAAATAATAATATAAAAATCTAATAAAATAGAAGAAAATGACAAAAATTTTAAAAAAGACAAAAACGGGAAAAAGACAATAAACCACAAAGACACAAGACAAAAAGTGCACATTGAGATAAGAAGAAGCAATGACTATGAAAAATTAAAGAACATCAAATGTTTTTGAAAAGCCATATGACAACAATCATATCAAACAAAATTCTATACAAGACGAAATGCATAAAAGATAAATTATGAAAAGCAATGATTAAATGAGATTAATATAGCAGTGACTAAAAGGTTGATGATTAAGTGGTAGCAATGATAACAAACATCAACTAAAGGCAGCAATGGCAATAAAATACATGGTTGAAAATATTAACTATAAGTTTGTTATGACTTCATGAAGGATATGATTTCATTGTGAAGGTGAATAAGATAGTCAAACAAATATTATGAGGAGGTGTGATTTAGTGTATTCACTAAACATTCTAAAAAAACTATGATATGTTTAAAGAGAAGTCAATATGATTAAAGTGATTATTAAAGAGGGTGTAATGGGTTTTAAGGAAATGATAAGAGGTGTGATTTCATAAATGAAATCTGGTTGGTTTAATACGGACGTGTCTCTTTAATTCTGAAAGGATATGTCACTTCAAAGAATATAAAGATATAAAAAGGAGAAGAATGAGAGATAAGGTGTTGAGGGTGTTGTGTGAAGATTAGTCATATACATCAAATTGTGAGAGTGATATCTGAAGTGTATTTGTGTGAGTGTATAAATATTGAAGACAAATAAAACACACAAGCAGATTTTGAGTAAAACCTAGATATATTCTGCCATGCTTCTGGAAGCAAAATAGCATTACATAAATCTTGTTTCCTAGGATGGGAGGAAGCTCCACCGAGATGGCTTTGTAAATTCCCTCTCAAATGGGAAGGTCCAAATCAAATTGTGAAGTACCTTGGCATTCCCTTCTCCGTTGTCCCTAATTTGAAAGAAATGTGGGAGTAGATTAGAAACAAGATTGATAAGAAGTTATCTAAATGGAATAGAAATTTTTTGTCTTTGGCGGGAAGATTCTAGGTATGCCAAAAGATTACGTCCTCGTATAACATTTATTATTCCTCAGCCTAGCTCTTTTGCAACTACCAATTTAACTATATCTAGAAACAAATCAGAATTTTTCTTTGGTCTGATTGGAAAGGTAGCAGGAAGCAGCATGTTGTTAAATGGGAATGGTGTATTGTCAAGAAACAAAAGGGTGGTATGGGACTCAAAGATCTAAGGTTGCAAGGTATTGCTCTAGCATCCAAAAGGATTTTCAAGGCCATGGATGGCAATAAGCCTTGGAAGGTTCTTGTTAGACACAATATTTCCCAACTAGTTCCAAAGAGAGCCAGAAAATGGAAGAATCTTCCTTTAGGTGACTTGCCGGTAGGTGAATTTCAGGTGGCTCCATCTGGGTCTGAGGTATTCAAGTCACTATGGAAAGCCTGGGAAGCTGTAATGAAGTTTATTAGACCGTCTGCTAATTTAGATTCTATCACAAGGGATAAATCCATCTGGTGGAATTTGAAGCATAATGATAAACCTCTTGCTTTATTGCAAGGCTGCTCCTGGCATAATCGAGGCATCAGGGTATTGGATGATATTATGCATAATGGAATTTTTCTCTCTTGAAAGGAGCTCTCCATCAAATTTGGTATTCCTCAGTCTCAATCTAGAACCTTTAAAGTCCTGAGAGATGCCCTCTCCCCTATCCTGTCGCAGCACCCCTACTGCCCCTCTCAATCTCCCCCTATTTTCCTTTGTTGGTCGGATGGTACGCCCCTACCCCTCCTCAAGGCCAAACCTATCTATGACTCCCAGTTAAATATTGATTGCATCTTTGATTACCTTAACTCCTCTTGGAACCTTGTCTAACCCCCGCAATACTAGAGTAATTATTTCATGAGATTCTGGGTAGGTCCCTCAGAACCAAAAAAAAATTTCTTTGCCTGGTAGTTGATCCTTCAAAAACTGCCCTTGAAAGACTTTGAGAGAAACTTCTTCATTTGTAAAATATGCCACCTCCCTGAGACTGTAAATCATGTTTTCTTTGACTGTCACTTTGCTAAGGAAGTGTGGAAAAATTTTGGTATAAAATTTGGTGATAGCTCTAGAGATTTTGTGGCTGATATGAAAATTTCACAATGATGATGTCTTTACTGGTAAATCTAGGAACCTTACTGAGTCTCTGAGGAGACTCATTTTTCACTTAATTTCCCTGCAGGTTACCGTGGTCCTTAGGTTAGATGAAGGAAAATTTGATCAATGGATCAAGGATGGCTCTACAATTATTTATCTGAAGGAATTATTTGATGGTTGTACATGGGACCGGGTTGGAAGCAACAATACAATGTTTGAACAGGCCCTGTTGAAGTTCATGCACCAGCTGGAACAAAGACAAGCTAGGATGGATGTTGTTCATAGAGAAGAATGAATTCGTACCCAGAATGTACACCTTCATGTAGAACAGATTGTTAATGGTCTGATTGAAGTCTGGATGGAAGGGGACAATGGATGGACTACATGGTTTCCCCTAGCTGGGAACAACAGTTTATTTGATACAAATACATCATTTAACTGACTATGGGGTGTAGTTCTTTATTGGTTTTGTTATGACTATGGGGTGTAGTTCTTTATTGGTTTTGTTCTATGTTACTCCTATGTTTTGTAAGTAAGTGGGTATGATCTATTTTTGTAAGTTTTGATTCGTCTCCTGCTGATTGGACTCATGAACTAATGCGATGAAGATGTAATTTTGATACTTTATATTTAATCCAAAAAAAAACGTAGAAACGAGACTTGAACTCAGCACGAACTTGGCAAGGCTGACCTAAATTAAGACTCGGCAAAAAATTTGTAAAACTCGATAGGACTCAACAAAAAACCAGTTTCTAGTGTCTTGCCCAGAGCGAGTTCCTAAAGAGTCCCGAATCCTTGAGACTCACCTAGGATCACTTGGCTAGGATCATAGCAATCAACACAATGCCTTGTTAAGAAAAGCTTTAATGGGGAAATGTCCCCCCTGAAAATGTAGACATTTCCAAGATGGGGACGTCCCCAAGATGCGAGGACTCTTGGGGAATATCCCTTCGTTGTCCCTCCACCTCCACCAAGTTTGCTCCACCGTCTTCGAGACGTTTCCTCACTAGGTGGACATTTCTCAAAAATTTATTGTGTCAAAAATGCCAAAGGGGATGTTTTGATGTCCCTGAGACTCACAGATATTCCTCAACCTTGGAGGGGACTTGCAAATTTTTAAGACTAATCAATATTGTTGAGTCTATTTCAAGTTGTTTAGCATTGTTTGGGGGCAAACATGGTTGCATAGAGTGAGTTTTAAGAGGCTTTAAGGGACTATTTAGACCTACAATGGTGATGTTTTGGGCTCGTAATTTTTATCATTACTTCATAGGAGATAGCATTGTTTTAGTTTGCATGGTTCTTACACTTGTTAAAAAATAAAAGATCATCTAGAGTGGTCATTACACGGATTTTTTTCATGATGACAAAATTGAAATAAATTTAAGCTATTATTTCTATACCTTGAGCTGAAATGATAGGGGTAATTAGAGCTTTTACTATCTCTAGGGTTAGATCTTTTAAGATACTCCAACAAAATCTTTCTAATTATAACTTAATGTTCAAAGTTCAATGCAATCATTGCAATGTCTTTACTTATTCCTTATACATATTTTTTATAACTAATTTTTCAAGTACTATATGTATTATGTCAGCACCGCTCCCCCACCATCCCTCGAGGAAACGTCCCCAAACTTAGGCCCCAAGTACCCCTGCCCTTGGAATGCATGCCCTCGTCTCCCGAAGGAAACATCCCCAAAACTCGTGGAACAATGAAAAGAGGAGTAATATATGTGATGTAGAATTCATAATGCAATTATGCCTATCGCTGCAAGGGACTGAACCTGCAAAAGGTGATAGTTAAGCAAACAAAATGCAACTGAATTGCAGAGAGACAAGTAATAGACAAAGTCAAGAACGGAATAGAATATGTATCTTATATGATATGCAAATTGCAGTAGCTCTTCAATCAGAATTTCACTAACTACGATAGGCTGGACTCCATAAGGGATACAATTAAAGAGCACAATAGGATAACAACAAAATATAAAATAGTGGCAAACAATAGTTTATTTGAAAAATCTCAGATTTCACCAAATTTTGTAAGAAAAATTTAGAGAATTTCAATTTAACAAATATGAAGAGTTTCTTCAAAATGGTTTTTAACAATAGAGTCTCACAAGCAATCCCTATGCTCAGCTGAAGCACTATTTTTTTAAAAGGAAACTAACACAACTAGACTATCTAAGAAATGCACTTTAGCAAGTAAAATGTTGCCAATGTTCTTAATAATATAATTATCCTACCCTTAGGCCATAAGATTGTCATGGCCTGCATTCTCCAACAGGTACCCTACACAAAATGTTCGACAGCTTCACTCAACCCTATTTGGGATGATATAACTTCAAGAAAGAGTGAAAATCAAGGCAGACAATGTGGAGGTGTGAAATGTCAGAAATAAGTGCATGTGTAGCACCATGAAAGTATTGTATTTGATAAACATATTTGCTGAAAGTATTGTGCATGTATTATCCCTATAATTTGATTCATGGCAAAATTTACTATTGGCGGTGTGCAGGTCTCAGAGTCCCTGCTCAATTTTACAGGGGAGACTTCCATTCTTCTAGCCACCTATGGAAAAATGCACAATGAAAACATTCGCAAGTCTATGTACATATTAACTAAAAAGAGCATGTTCATGTGATGGAATTTCCTCGAAAGCATTGCAAACACAAAAGTTCATGCAAAAGGAAGAGGACACCCTCAAAGGAGCAATGGCTAAGTATTCCAATACCACTTTTATCTTACGCTATAACAGAAAGGTTCAAAGCCAGAAAATTACGGTGAACTGCATCTTCAAAACTAATTGACCCAAAATACGTTTAAAAACTGGTCCACAGAAATAATGAAGAGAATTTGTAAGATGAATCACAAACTATGCTAGGTTGCATGGAAAATATTGCATTCATCTTCTCTTCTATTGATATTCAATATATCTCCACAATACAAAAACAAAACGATAAGCATAGAAATTTAGAAGCACATTCTTAATGCTCTATTTATTACATCATAAGGTAGTTATGTGGGAGCAACTTCCTTTTGTAAACTACCTTAGAAATAGCTTGTAGTTATCCGCTAGCTTATAACAAACAAATCCCTAACCAAACCACTGAATTAAGTGATTACTTTTATAAAGCAGAGATGGAGTCCACCCAAACTCAACAATAGATTACTAAAACTCAACAATAGATTGCTAAAAGTTTGTTCATTAAGTATTCTAGACTTTAGTATTTTGGGTATTGTGGTTGGTTGTTCAGTTGTTCGTGTTATTATGTGTTCGGGTTTATTCTCTGCATTGCTCTGGAATTATATTATCAAGGTTTGTGGTCTTGGCAGAGTGTTTGGGAAATTCATATGTATCCTCAATTCAGATGATACATGATTTGGAGATCCGCAAGTGAATATTTTAGTTTGTTAGTCAATTCAATGTGTTGCGGATGTTTGAGGCATAATTCTTGGAAGTTTTTCTTCTGTGCGGTGTTGATTTGGGTCCAGAATATGTCTTAGTCAAAATAGTAGCAAGATGAACATCTCAATTTCCTCCTTTGTCATCAACTATTATCCCAATTATATACATTAGTACTAGTCTTTGTTATATTAATTTTAAATAAAACACACTATTAAATAAGTTTAAGTTTACCTTTGAGAAAGATTGGCATTGCTTTTCTTCTCAAACTCTTGATGAATTTTCTTGTGTTATTTCCTCTAAAGCCTTTACATGTTTCCTAAACCTCGATGACTCATCCCATGTAGGTGTCATACGATGGATACCATATCCATGTGTTTAGGGGTGACTCACTAGTCTCTCCAAGAGGACATAAACATAATGATTGCAAAATGCAGTGGTGAAGCACATAGATGTGTAGATGAGGTGGGTCCACCAACATCAAAAAATCCACCAAGAGCATCAATCTCATGCAACTATGCAAATTGGGAAGTATGTGTAATATAATGGTTAGTCAAAGAGGGTATGGCATGGAAGCTCTAATTTATTCCATCTGCAACAATGACAAGATGTGTTATTGGAGGTATAGAAAGAATAGAAGGGGGGATAATTGGACCATGCATTTGTCACATAACACCAATTTTATTTTAAGGCATTCCTATCATACTCCTTGGAAATATCTTATATCAAAATAGTTGACATGACAACCTAAACTCTGCACATAGTTTGCAGATGAAATATAGAGGGATATAATGATTATCATTGGGTGCTTTATCAAAAACCATCCACCAACAATCCCAAGAATATTTTGTCATACCCTCAAGTGTGCACCATTCGATGGAAAGTTTCAACTTATGTACATTTACATGTAATCCAATTTTAGGATTGATAATGTTCTACTAACATGGCTTTGACTATGTCTAATTGTTTCACCTAATCATATCGCAAGCCAATAGAGTAGTCTTGCCTCTTGGATTCTCACCATATCCAAAATGACATGTGTTGGCTTGTGAGGGAGATCTAAGATGAGCGAATATTTCCTCTAAGGTGGGTGTCATTATAAACAATCAAGCGTGGCGATAATGTATCTTTAATGTTATTCAATTCATTAATATTTATGTCAATTTGTTATTGAATCAAAGGAGAGTTTGGTGGGGAAGGGTTTGGGTTTTGACCTTCCTCTACTATTTAAACCTATTTGAAAACCAGAAGTTGAAAATTAACAATTTTTAAATAATTCCCAAATTTATAAATGAAAACCTAAAAATAAATCATACTAAAAAGATAAAATAAATTTTGATAAAACTAAAAAAAGTAAGAAAAAACCCAAAAGGGAAAGAAAAATAACTTGCCCTTAAACTATATGGTCCATTTAAGTTAAAAACCCAAATCTCCAAAATGTAAATTAGTTTTCCTTGCTTCGCATATCCATTTCACATTACTCTTTTCCTTTGTCATGAGTTGTTCTTGTGAGATTTTGCCAAGATCTAGAGGCAATGGAAAGCATAAATAAGAGAGAATAAAATAGATGATAGTAATAAGTTGTATTCTATCAAGATGAAAATACTGATCAATTGGATCATCAATCGTTCAATTACATAAAATATAGATGAGCATTCTTATATAGGTAAGGCTACATGGATATGTGAGCACACAAACATGACATGTGGCTCAATAAGAAACTGCTCCATGAACATCGAACCACGTTCCTCCCCTTAGGATGAAACAAAACCAAAGATGTATCCAAAAAGTCTCCCCAATCATGAAGGAAAGATGAAGAAAAAATACTCATGATGAAAGGACTCTCTGAAAACTGCTCAAGTGTCCCCATGTCAATGCTTAAAGTAACCTCCTCCAAAGGTGGTAAACTATCCCACACTGCTGAAAAAGGAACTCCAAGATCTAGTGGAGATAAATGTAGAACAATGTCCAAAGACTCATATGTCTCCTCAAAAGATAAAGAGACCTCCTCCAAGTGTTGTACAAAAGTATCCACAATAATGTCAACCTCTAAAGATTGATAATGTAGAAAATGCACAAGAGGGTCAGAGTTATCCCTCGCAACAATCAAAGAAGGATCATCTTCATCAAAGAGAAGATGAATGTCATCAATGGTGTCTCCCAAATTTGTAATGTAGGACTCCACAAAAAAACCTGCAATGTCTGTCAAGTAGGCATCCCAATCAACTGAAGTTGGGAGACATGAAATATCCTGATGCACTGGATCATAAGAAGGCAAAACTATCGCACTAGCTACATCATCAGGTGCAATAGGTGATGCGATATCAAGAGAAGGAGATGAAATGCAAGGCTCAAGAACGGGTTGACATGTGAGAATCCCCAATTTCAAATGCCCAAAGTTCTCCTCAAAATCTGAATCATCAACATAGGTAGAATCAACCTCATCAATAGGACCAAAATCTGAAAAAGAGTACAACTGAGATGCATGATCAACCACCCTAGTCGCAATGATATGTCCACTCTCCAAGTCTCTAATTATAACTAAATCAGGTGTGAACTGCACAGTTTTCCTAGTTGCCCCATGTGTGATTTGATAGATGGAAAGAAGATTATTTGTCAAATGGGGTACACACAACACATCATTGAAGGAGTTATCCCCAATGACAATAGTTCCTTTCCCAATCACATCCATGCATGTATGATTGCCCATCAAAATCTGTGGCATGTGGCAAGGCTCAAATGTAGAAAATATAGACTACGAAGATGCCATATGATGAGAAGCCCCTGAATCTAGAAGCCATCTCCCTGAATCATGACTTGTAGTAGCACAAAGAGCTTGTCCCTTTCCTTTATCTGTCCCAAAAGAGTGATCCTTTCCTTTATCCTTGGAAGAAGAAGCCGATGTAGACATTCTAGAGGGTAGGTTGATTTTATTCTTCTCAAGAAGATTCTTCAACTCATCAATATCCTTTTTATAACAATGATGTTCATCATGTCCAGACTTCTTGCAATATCCACAAAAAAGATTGTCTTTATATGATTTCCTCTTAGGTAAGAATGGTGAATCACCTTGTTGTGGAGAGGAAGATTGTGCTCCATCTTGTTGTGGTTTTGACTTAGGTTGCTTTTGATTCTTGCATTTTCCTTGATTGCTTTGATTCCCTTTGTTAGCCACCAGAGCTTGTGACTTTGAAGATTTGAGAATCCCCATTGTGGTCAACTTAGATTGCTCAATTATCAATATTACCGTGAATGAATCAAATGAGGGAGAAGTGTATGAGGAACCTTGAGCTAACCTATGGGTGTGAAAGCTAGATACAAAGGCTACATACTCTTAAGGAAGCTTGTCCAACAAGCTATAAACCTATTGAGCATCTTTTTTGTCAATTCTACAATCCTTTAACTTTGCTCTTAGCTCAGTTGCTTTTGTGACTTAATCTTGGATTGTATCAAAATCATTGGGATCAAAAGTTATGAGTTCACTATCAAGCTTGTAGCCCTTAATCTCATCAACTCAACCATACAATTTATGAAAAATATCCCAAGCCCCTTTAATTATTGTACACTTATCAATGTGAAAAATCAGGTCATCTGATACATATTTTTTAAGAGTTCCAAGTGCCATAGCATTCTTAGTAAGCCATTCAATTTGACCATTAGGATCAGCCTTAGGATCAGGTGGTGTTGTTATAGTTTCATTTACATAATGATTGAGTCCTTTTTCCATTAGTTTACTCCATGCCTTAATCTTCCATGATGCATAATTATGAGTTAAAATTGAAAATTTAGGAGAACCCATAGCACCAAAATTAAAAAACACAAAATAGAGAGAGGCACAATCACTCAAGACACCCCCAAAAATACTCAATCAAGAAACCCCCCCTAAAAATGGGGGCCACTTGCAAAATAAGGCAAAGTGGACTTCTTGTTTTAATTTACAACTTCTCAAAATGAGATCTACGAGACTTCAACAAATACTGCTAGTGATCTGAACTTAGATCCAAGCAAAATGCAAGTATCAAATATGCCAAAAATGGCCAAATACTGAAATTACAATTTCTACTCAAAATTACTGCAAACAAATGGTAGATTATGAAATTAAATGAAAAAATAAGAACTTTCAAAAAAACGGCACCTGAAAAGGAGGTCGTATGACCCCAAACGAAGCCTCCAAAGTTGTAAATATTGGTATTTCAGGATTTCCGAAAACCCTGTATCTGAAAAATAGAAAACTCCTACACCATTGTATAGATCACAAAATTCTACCCCAAAACAAAAAAAAATTACTCAAAAAAAGGTGTCTGGATGAGTGAGATACCACTATTTGAAAATTGCCTGCAAAATTATAATTTCTGAAAAATATTCGCCGCCGCTTCAAACTTCAAATGCCTCTAGATTTGGCCTATGAAATACGATTTGGATGAAACAAAAGGAAAAACTGACTTTCTTCGACCTACTCAATCCAATGGTAACCTCAAATTTTACCCATCAAGCTTCAATAATAGCCTACAATAGAAAGGTTCAAAATATACAACCCCAAATAGCATCAAATTTCTCTCAATTGACAAACCAATGACACTCTAATGGCTCTGATACCATGTGAGATTTTGCCAAGATCTAGAGGCAATGGAAAGCACAAATAAGAGAGAATAAAATAGATGATAGTAATAAACTGTATTCTATCAAGATGAAAATATTGATCATCTGGATCATCAATCGTTCAATTACATAAAATGTAGATGAGTCTACTTATATAGGCAAGGCTATATGGATATGTGAGCACACAAACATGACATGTGGCTCAATAAGAAACAAGGGTAGGCAGGAAATAGGTTTGGGTAGGTAGGAGAAACAATATAATAGTCCACATGAGGTGGATCACCCACTGAATGTGGAGTGTAACAACAAGATCACACCATAAAAGGTGGAAATTCTCCTACACACACTATCCCAATGTGGCACAAACACCTAAGTGTCTCATACCCAAACTACTATGTAATGTGTTTCCTAAGTAAACTTAAGTAAGGTGTAATAATATCCAAGATGAATAATTATTTACACCAACAAAATTATAAAGCTTTTGTCACCTACAAAATGAATTATAAAGCTTTTGTCACCTACAAAATGAATATCCATTTTTCCATTTCTTAGAAATGGATATCCATAGTGTAAAGCTTTCCTCACTTACAAAATGGACATTTGTTTCTGAAAAATGTATATTCGTTTAGTTAAAAAAAAGTGATTTACGAAACATATATTTATTTTTTTAAAACAAATATCTGTTTTTTTACAAAACAAATATCCATTTTTCTTTTATTTTTACCAACCCAATTAAAAAGTCAAACACATGTTTCATGATTTTGACTAAGTAAAAACATGTTTTATTTTACGTATTGCCCCTATTTGGGTCATAAGGACCATGCACTCACCCATTTGCACTAAATAATCATAACCTTCATACAAGACTTAATGGCCCTAATAATCTAAATACATTCTAACCCTCAAAATTGATATATCGTACATGGTAACGAGGTGAGTTTAGTACAACTATTTTGTCCACCATATCCTACAAGCCCATCCTAAAGCTTTCACAGATATAGAACCTACATAGAGGTTTTGTAAACTCTTGATCCCATGTGATAAACTTCTACAGAGCATCGAAAGAAAATCATGGTCCGTGAGGAGTAGGTTGTGTAGCAAGGGAATGTCAAGGGACCGTTATGACATGAAGTGCACAACACCAAATGTCACGATCGATAATTTCGATCATTTAATATATATCTAGTCACTAGCTGCAATCCACTTTGTCCCCATGACTTCCAATGTGGTACTTGCCAACTTGGTATTGGTTTATAGTTTTTTCCAATTTCGCACACTAGTGCATTTATGGGAAAGATTTGCAGACATACGAAATATTTTAAAAATTTTAAAGAAATTAATACGGTTAGAGAAGTAATTATTACAATCAAGAGATTCAACTATTTATATATGATATCTGCTTCTTTCATCTTTAATTAGCCTTTGCCATTTGGTAGATAAATCTTCGAAGCTCACAGTATTCACTAGTGCATTTATGGGAAAGATTTGCAGACATACGAAATATTTTAAAAATTTTAAAGAAATTAATACGGTTAGAGAAGTAATTATTACAATCAAGAGATTCAACTATTTATATATGATATCTGCCTCTTTCATCTTTAATTAGCCTTTGCCATTTGGTAGATAAATCTTCGAAGCTCACAGTATTTAAATTCTGCTTCTGGGTTAGGTTTATAGGCTCGGGTTGTTTAATTTGGTAGATTTCTCAAGATGGACACTCCCATCCATTAGAGACCCAACACTCCAATTAGTCTGCAAGGAGGTTGGGGCGTTCACCAATGAGGTTGTACGGATGGTGTTGGGCAGAGACTTTCTACAAAACAAAAATAGATACCGTGTTAACACAGACATTACATCCCGGTTCTTGGTGTCTCTTCTGGACCTCGGAGGAGACAAGGTGGATATGTTGATGTTGTTGAGGAAGGTGTTTAAAGAAGACTTCCTCGAAGATGACATTAATGTTGTCATCTTTGCAGAAGTAGGGGTGGGGATCCCTTAGGCGAGTGAATTATCCAAGCTTCTCGTCCCTGAAAAAATAGTGCCAGTGGCCAGGCAACCGTTTCTTCTAAACCTAAATGCAGAGAAGTTGACGCGTCATAGGAAATGGGCACGGATTGACAAGGACTTTCTCTGGAAATGGTTGCTCCTGGACGACATTCCAAACTACATGTGGCTTGAAGAATTCTCTCATCTTATGTTGTCTAAATAATTCTACATTGAAGGAGGGCTAGATTCTTAGGGTAAACCATCCACTACATGTGCTCTAGCCCCGACCCCCTTGTAGTTTTTTTTTTGCCTATGTCCTCGAAACCTCACAGGCTTAGTGGCTCACTCATTTTAGCTTTAAATTTTTTGAGGGACTCAATTCTCAAACATGTAAAAATTGTAAATTTCCAAAGCATAAATATTAATGATAATTTTTAAAAATCCAGTTTGTTTCAGTTTGCCTCTTAGAGTCTTATGGATACAAAAAAAGATTTCTATTTCATTTTTATTAATCAAAGTTTTTCAAATGCTTTTTGTCTATGAGCTATGTTATTTCAATATTTTGTTAAACAATGGAAATAAATTTAATACTGTGATCTTTTTTATGTAATGCTTCTTCCTCTATATTTAATATATAAAAATAAAATTCAGTTCGTTCCATTAATTGTTTGTACATTGATTATGGTTGGTTATAATTTTATAAATATATATAAAAAAGATGTTTATCTTGCGAAAAACAAGTGAATTAAAACTAAAAGCCCAACTTACTTGTTGTTTGAACTAGTGCATGTGTGGGTTGGTACTGGGTACATGCTATGATTTATAGTTGAGATTTTGTCATAATGAAGAAATTTAAGACATTTATGAAGGGTAGAAGGGATCACTTTCATGGAAGAGAACCAAGGGCAAGGATGTCCCAACTTCACACAAAATTGATCTGTTGTAGGATTTAGGAATGATAGCAAAAAAGACATCTAAGCACTTAGAACCAACCTTAATGGGAAGAGTAATAGAACCTATAGTAGGACAAGAGAAACTATCAAAGATCTTAACCACTAAATCAAATTTATCATATCAATATGTTACTTCATGCAATTGTAAAGTATAAAGATATTCTTAAGTTATTACATTCACCATACATGTTGGATCAATCATCAATGAGAACCCCTCGTGAGAGTATGTCTTTGATCTTTTCAGGTGATATATAGACTTATAGTGGGCCGTCGGGTGTTTCAATAGTCTCACTAGGATCAAAGGTAATGCATATTGCATAGGTCCTTAGGAGATGCATGTGTGTTGCACATGGAAAACATATTTAATATTAAGAAACTTAGTATTAAAAATAAATGCAAGGTCAATGGTTTTGTGTACCCATGGTTTCATCTTACCACTTGGTTGTTTTGTGTAAGCTTGATTCTATAAAAGCAAGCACATGTTTAGTGGTTGAGGTTGGCTAGGTCATTGTTTGGTTTGGTTTGCGAGCATTGAGATGGTGGACGGTTTATCCAAGTGGATGGTGAATTTATTAAAGTATATTGATAAAGAGATTTGGGAGGACATTCAAGGATTGGAATTGAAGGAGGTGGCGGTAAGGGAAGGAGGTCCGCTCAAGTGAGAGCAAAACACCAATGGCTCTCATTAATTGTGTTGTTCTCCCCTAGGTAGTGGAAGTGTGTGGAGCAAGATAAAACCACCTTGTTAGCTCACAAGCATCATTCAATGTAGAAATATTGTACAATTTGATAGAGTGGTGACGAAAACACAAGATATAGGCAAACTTATCTCTTCACACTACGAAGCAAATGGTAGCCTTTTGGGGGAAGATCTTGAATGAGAGACTGAGAAATGTATTCAAGGTCAAGGACCCTAAATTCCTTTAGAATGTGTGCATAATGCTTGGAGATGAATTCTTGCGAGTAGAGTACAAGTACAGAGCTAAGAGTTTGTTGCACCAGGAGGTGAGTGTCTGGCTACATGTGGGGGAATTCATCCCACCCTTACGTCCCTTCCTCATCTGGAGTGCAATGTGTGAAAAGGAGGTTCGGCAGGCTAGGGCGCAAATAGGAAACTATGCAAACGAATATCTCAAAGAGAGAGAGGCGGTAAAGAAGGGTGGTGCCGAGAAGAACCAAGTTGAGAAAAAGGGTGGAGCCAAAAAGAAGAGAGATCGAAAGACAAATGGGGCAGATACAGACTAATTTTCTTTTGCTGCATTCGAGTGGATTTATCACGATTTCCATAAAACAATTATAGAATGGGATTATTTGGAAAACCAAATTTCGTGTGTTCCTGAACTCCGGTCATTTATAGGTTCCACAATATGGAATCGACAGATATTAATGGCTATAGATATTAATGGCTATAGTCATTGAGGAAGAAGCGAGGTTCTTTTATCTGTTTGAGATTTCCAATGTAGATGGGGTATGATTGTCCTTTTTTTTTAATTCCAGTGATTACATTCTAGATTTTGGAGCATTTTGAAGGTGGGTTATTTAAAGAATTCATGTTCTCTGCATAAAACATTTAATTCAGTTTACCAAATTGATATGGGTTGTGTCAGTAAATACATAGATTGGGATCTCTATATCATTCATTGCTATCTATTTTGATGTCTCCATCACCATCCTTCTTTTTTTTCGGAGAACCTTTGTTATTTTAATTTTCGTTTCAATCCTAAGACTTTGAGGCCTCTACTCTCAATGATAATGGATTCTATTTTAGAAATGATAGCTTGTGGAGAGTCACATAGCATTGGGAATTAGATTTGGCAACGCCTAAATTTAACCCTTTTTAATTAGCACTATTGACTAATGGAATTGGCTATATAACCACTTAAAACGTCAATTGTATTTTCTCATTGGTCCACATTTTATTTGAAATTTCCATGAGATCTTGTTTGTATAAGATGTCATGATTGTAGAACAATTTGATCTTCTAGTAGGTTGTATGATTAAAAAAACCCTACAAAATATTGTGCAACAAATTTTTATTATGTTAGAGTAGAGTTGTAAGGGTCTTTTGATAACTCTTGTTTATAGAGGTGATATATCTATTGAACATAGTGTTGTCATTGATGTTAAGGATTATTTTAGAAGATGTTTGATGCCAAGGAAGTATGAGGAAAATACCAAAGGTTGTCTTGAGTTTGTTGAACAAATTTTGTTGGACAAATGCTATCATTGTTGTCAAAACAGAATGTTAGTTGAACAATGTTACTGTTATTCTTATAAAAGCAACAAAAGGAATTCATGTCAAAATCAACTACTTTTTAATACATCTTACACATTTTGTAAGTGTCTACATTAAATTTCTAATGTTTGTTGCTTAGTGGTGACAATTATACCAAGTTACACTATTGTTATTTTCAATACTGGCATTCTACCATAGTTCGTTGGTTTGCTTACAATTCAGAAGTTAAGTTAAGGCTACACATAAAGCACATTATATTCAAGGTAAAACGGAACCAACTAAGCTTATCTTTGAATGTGCATTGGATGTTCTTAATCTTGTGTTAACACATTTTATTTCGGGTCGAGCTAACTACACATTTCATATTGTTTTGAATTAAATATTTATCCTTGGCCAACATGGTGAATCTTAGATGATGTAATTTAATTCTAGGCCGACTTGAATATGGTAATAATACAATTCTAGAATGTATATATGTTATTGATCGTTAAATTATACAAGTTGCATTTATTATAAGGTGGTGAGTGAATATATGCGGTAAATTGTGTGACCAAATATGTAGTGTACCAAGGATAACTTTAAGAAACCACCCCCCAGGCAAAAGTGTAAAATCCTGCCGAATCAGACATTATTTTTGTGGGAAAATTTTCATATTGATGGCAAAATTTATTTTCAGAATCGGGAAAAAAATTATTTTGTATTGGCGATATTTTTCTAGGGTACGAAAATTCCATAAATTTCTGGCGAATAATACCTTGTTCTTTGGGGAAAATATATATTGTAGGAGGAGAATAATTTTTGTTAAAAGGAACAAATATATAATTGTATGGACGAAAAATTTTACTCCAAAGGAAAAATTATTTAAATGTATTGGCAATTTTTATCCACCGTTTGAAAATTATTTAATTTGTTTTGGCAAATATTTTGTTATTTATGGAAAAATATATAATTTATTGGCGACTTCATGAAATCATTGTCTTTAATAGACAAGGCACATCACATCACATTGAGTCCAAACTCTGCATGATGTATCAATAAGCGCAACCTCTTTGACACATGAAGGGTGACACATACCTGAAATCCATCAATGATTTTAAATCGTTCAGTGATCGTAGATCAATGGCTGAAGTTTTATTTAGGCCCAATTTTTTGAAGAGAACATAGCTCACCAGAAAGTGCCTGGAATGGAACTGGATTCAATAGACACATATTGTCACAATCGATAATTTCGATCATTTAATATATATCTAGTCACTAGCTGCAATCCACTTTGTCCCCATGACTTCCAATGTGGTACTTGCCAACTTGGTATTGGTTTATAGTTGTTTCCAATTTCACACACTAGTGCATTTATGGGAAAGATTTGCAGAGATACGAAATATTTAAAAAATTTTAAAGCAATTAATATGGTTAGAGAAGTAATTATTACAATCAAGAGCTTCAACTATTTATAAATGATATTTGCTTCTTTCATCTTTAATTAGCCTTTGCCATTTGGTAGATAAATCGTCAGAGCTCATGGTATTTATATTCTGCCTCTGGGTTAGGTTTATAGGCTCGGGTTGTTTAATTTGGTAGATTTCTCAAGATGGACACTCCAATCTGTTAGAGACCCAACCCTCCAATTAGTCTGCAAGGAGGTTGGGTCATTCACCAATGAGGCTGTACGGATGGTGTTGGGCAGAGACTTTCTACGAAACACAAATAGATACCGTGTTAACACAGACATTACATCTTGGTTCTTGGCGTCTCTTCTGGACCTCGGAGGAGACAAGGTGGATATGTTGGTGCTGTTGAGGAAGGTGTTTAAAGAAGACTTCCTTGGAGATGACATTAATGTTGTCATCCTTGCAGAAGTAGGGGTGGGGATCCCTTAGGCGAGTGAATTATCCAAGCTTCTCGTCCCTGACCAAATAGTGCCAGTGGCCAGGCAACCGTTTCTTCTAAACCTAAATGCGGAGAAGTTGACGCGTCACAGGAAATGGGCGTAGATTGACAAGGACTTTCTCTGGAAATGGTTGCTCCTGGACGACATTCCAAACTACATGTGGCTTGAATAATTCTCTCAACTTATGTTGTCTGAAGAATTCTACATTGTAGGAGGGCCAGATTCTTAGGGTAAACCATCTACTACATGTGCTCTAGCCCCGACCGCCTTGTAGTTTTCTTTTTGCCTATGTCCTCGAAACCTCACAGGCTTAGTGGCTTACTCATTTTGGCTTTAAATTTTCTGAGGGACTCAAGTCTCAGACATGTAAAAATTGTAAATTTCCAAAGCATAAATATTAATGATAATTTTTCAAATTCCAGTTTGTTTCAGTTTGCCTCTTAGAGTCTTATGGATACAAAAAAAAGCTTTCTATTTCATTTTTATTAATCAAGGTTTTTCAAATGCTTTTTGTCTATGAGCTACGTTATTTCAATATTTTGTTAAACAATGGAAATAAATTTAATACTGTGATCTTTTTTATGTAATGCTTCTTTCTCTATATTTAATATATAAAAATAAAATTTAGTTCGTTCCATTAATTGTTTGTACATTGATTATGGCTGGCTATAATTTTATAAATATATATAAAAAAGATGTTTATCTTGCGAAAAACAAGTGAATTAAAACTAAAAGTCCAACTTACTTGTTGTTTGAACTAGTGCATGTGTGGGTTGGTACTGGGTACATGCTATGATTTATAGTTGAGATTTTGTCATAATGAAGAAATTTAAGACATTTATGAAGGGTAGATGGGATCACTTTCATGGAAGAGAACCAAGGGCAAGGATGTCCCAACTTCACACAAAATTGATCTGATGTAGGATTTAGGAATGATAGCAAAAAGGACATCTAAGCACTTAGTGCCAACCTTAATGGGAAGAGTAATAGAACCTATAGTAGGACAAGAGAAACCATCAAAGATCTTAACCACTAAATCAAATTTATCATATCAATATGTTACTTCATGCAATTGTAAAGTATAAAGATATTCTTAAGTTATTACATTCACCATACATGTTGGATCAATCATCAATGAGAACCCCTCGTGAGAGTATGTCTTTGATCTTTTCAGGTGATATATAGACTTATAGTGGGCCATCGGGTGTTTCAATAGTCTCACTAGAATCAAAGGTAATGCATATTGCATAGGTCCTTAGGAGATGCATGGGGGTTGCACATGGAAAACATATTTAATATTAAGAAACTTAGTATTAAAAATAAATGCAAGGTCAATGGTTTTGTGTACCCATGGTTTCATCTTACCACTTGGTTGTTTTGTGTAAGCTTGATTCTATAAAAGCAAGCATATGTTTAGTGGTTGAGGTTGGCTAGGTCATTGTTTGGTTTTGTTGTCATTGTTTGGTTTTGTTGTCATTGTATTGAGCTCTCTTCTCAAGAGTGCATGTGTTGCATGGGGTGTGTGGGTACATGCTTGGATACATGGAGGTTGCATTGAAGGAGCTTGTTGTTTCAAAAGCATTTATGGAGACTTTGTAAATGTATGGTAATGTTTTTATCACTGAATGATACATTGAGTGTGAATACTTTTGGGAGTTGGGTTTTTCCCTCTTGAAATTTTTCTTAGCGTATATCTCTTGTTATCTTGTGGTATGCCTTTGATCTTTGCATTATGATTTTCTCTCATGGGATTACGTAAAAATAGTTTCATAACATGTATTTTTTTAACAAAACAATGAAACTTATGAATGTTTTGTTTGAATCCAAAACTTGACATCGAATAAATCTAAAATCTCATGATCCTCTAATTCCTTATAGTTTTCTTGTACAAAAAAATTCACTTTGTTATCATCCACAAAAACAACATGTCAACTAACAAGCACATTGACAACTTTAAATATGAACATGATTAGAAAATATTCCACTTTCTAAAATAGAACTATTGGAAACAATACAACATGCATTGAAAGTTAAGGGAGAAACCAAAACATGGGAAAAAACATCCAAGATGAAGGGTCGACCATGCCACCAAACACACTACAATTCGAGACATTAAGGGTCATGAAAGACGCATGCTCGTAAGGATAAGTGAAAGTCCAAATATAGTGGCAAGGTGGGGGACAAGTGGAAGACATGATAGAATAGAGAAATCTAACACTCTAACAAAAGGGAAGAGTGCAATTAGAAGAAGACAGACTCAAGAAGAGAAAACATACACCAAATGGAAACAACAAAGGCAAAAGTATAAACCTAATATGTAAAGACTAAGATTGACTAGAAACGAGACATGACATTAACCAAATTAGGCAAGCAACTCATATCAAGGAGCTTGAATTAAATTTCAACGACAAGCATATCAAGCCTATTATGACAAAGAGGTGGAACACAACAAAGGCCCCACTTTCTATGGTTCACATTGACTCGACTATCTAAATGGTATATAAAAAAATACGACGTATTTAACCTTTAACAGGAAAATACATCATGCTTTCAATCCTCATGCTCAAGGGAAAGTGAGTGAGTTCATTAGATGTACAATTAATTATTTATTAATTATAATTAAGTCTTTGAAAATAACAAAAAGTTTTTTAATTGAATTGTATTATTTTTGTCAACATGTTTCAGATCACATTTAATGATCCATCAATCATAATGGTTCATTCCTCATCTTGATAATAAATCAGAATATGATCCAAATTGTATTGATGCAAAAAAAACCTATACAATTGAATTACTATTACTAAATAGTAATTTATATATTAATATGTATAATAGTTCACATAAATTTTTCCACAGTCCACGTTAATATTGATAAGATAATTTTGAGATTCAATTGTGTTTATTTTTCATTCAAAATTCTTTATCATACAGTGTTTCATCTAGTCTATAATATTGGTAAGATAATTTCAAGATTAAATTGCGTTTATCATTTAGTATTTCGTCTTAGAAAGAAGATTGCGATCAGAAATATTGAATGGAAACACAATCGAATCTAAAACTTATCCTGTATGTGTGTATATATATAATTGAAATTTTTTAATTTCGATGTAAAACCAAAATTTAAAATGGATAGGTTTACCAAACACAGAAAACAACACTTATTTTGTATGGAAGTTTTCACGCAGGAATTCTTAAACTTCCAAGAATTCTTAAGAGTTAGAGAATAGAGTATGCATGGCAAGGAAAGAATATTTTAGTCTTTTGACAATATTCTATAACATTAGACATTTAATTTCTCCCTGCATGACCACTGTGGAGTCGGTGTCCCCCAGACCCCTGCAGATTCCGCAAGGCTATTGCAGGATTCAATTTTAAAAACATTTGACGTTACTAACATGTATACATTGAACTTTGTTATGTTTATCTTTCCACGTTGCGCTCTTCTCTGCTCTAATTATTTTCAGTGTTTGTTTTATTTTTAGATTTCAAAAGGTAGTGAACTATGCCGGGTACAATGCATATTATAAAATATTATGTCAGTTATAGGGAATTTTGTGAGCATGCTCACAACATTATAATCCACCCTTTCCTGCCATTGTAGCTAAATCTTTTCGCTTGACTAGTAAAAGATCCAGCCATTTTTCCTTCAAGGCAATCATTTCCCATATATTAGGAAGTCTATCATCACCAGACTCCTAGAACTGGAATAACCCATATTACAGACATTGAATAAACAAGTAATAACAAAACAAATTGTTAGGGTCATGAGAGAGTGCATCTTGGCCTGTGACTCATGATATGTGCCAGCTGTGTGGGAGTACATGGTTCCTTGCACGGATGACCATGAAACAAAGAGAATGCTGGTCAAGACACAGACAAAACATTATCTCACAGACGCATCATGAGAATTACAACTGGTGATTATCGTTGCAATCACAAGAATAAAGAGCATCTCCACTAAACAATTTATTAAAAAAGAGGAGCCAAGGAATAGAAAGTGTCTGGATAATAAAGGTGTACAATTTCTGATTAGTGATATAATACTCTTACTCAAATGTAAATTATTGGTAACATCCTTCCATACACATTGAAATGTAACTCAGATTATTCTAAATAATAAAAACAACATTAACCAAATTCACAAATATCACTCATAAGGTTTGCTCGAAAACCATGGCTCTCCACATTCATTTGCATTGTTACTGAAAACCCCCTCAATCTTGCCTCCATTATTTAGCATCGGTACGAAGATCACACACCTATAATAAAATATAGCACGAGAATTCTAGATGCGGAAACATCGATATAGCTTGAGAAATCTAGCGTTGGACCATCAGTATAAATAACAAACATGCTTTCTTCAAGCACGAAGCCAAAAACTATGAGTTGTGGGTCAACCAAGAACCGCCAAATTTGTCATTCCTGCACAAAATAACTACCCTTTCAGCATTCCAGCCAACATGAACAACCCATTGGGCAGTTCAACTCAAATGGCGAAATCTGGCGCTTATTCATTAAATGCTGATCAATGTGGCTTCTGTCGCCACAACATATTTAGCATTTTTTACACTTTCAACTATTCTACAACTTTACAAATCAAGAAAGCAAGAGCCAACAGAAACAAATCACGAACTGCAGTTCAATTTGCAAAAGAGATACAAGTCAGCATATGACTGGCCATCTCTGTAGTTATTCACATTTTAACTGTAACATTAGATACGTGTCATATCTTATGGTTGGTAGGAAACATCAATCATCATTTCTACCCAGTTCATCAAATGCTGATTTTAATTTAGGAATAATCTTGTCTAACATAAATCTGAAACCAACTGAACTGTTGTTCTGAGAAACTTGGCCAGACTTCAACGGTACTTCTGAGAGAGATCCAACCTCAGCTCCGTTCATAAAGGCACCACATGCACAAAGAATGGAATGACCACGTCTACGAAAGTGATCTTTAATAAAGTTTTCAAAATGCTGCAGATACAGAAAAAGTTTAATAAACATCAACAGCACTCTCCAAGTGCAAAAAACCGTTTTAATTCTTATACAAGAAGTCTTACCTGTGGAGGTCTGTGGAGAAGATACAACATTAGCTTGCACGTCAATAAAAATGAATTCTCATTGTAAGCAAGAGAATTTTTTTCTCCTTCAGCTGTGCCAACTTGCTTATCATATCCTGCCTCATTGAAGTACGGTCTTGCATTCAATACAAGACCCTGAAGTGAAACAAGGACTTGAAGAATGCTTGAAGATGTCGGATCCCAGATTTCATTTCCTCTGCCAATCCATGTGTTTAGAAGACTTAAGCATACTTTTCCAGTTTCATATAAATTGGGATTCAATCTCAACCCACGAGAATGGTAGTACACTGCCTGGAAAATTTAGAGCTATGAATTATACAAAAGTCAACACAAAATAAACTTCGATACTTCCAATTAGAAAGCTAGACCCACTCTGAAATGTTAAAAATTACTTACTGGTGGTGCTTGAGGGTATTTAGACGGAAGATAAATATCAAAGAAAAAAAGACCATCTTGATAAGGAGTTCCACTAGCTCCAATAATCACAGCCCTGAGTAAATCTATTCGATCCTCATAGACTCGAACATAAATGCTCTCTGATCAACCAGAAAATCGAGTTCGTTGATTCAGCTCAAATAGTTTAGTCTGCTAAAGGAAAATTGAATCAACGCTTACCAGGTAAATTTTTTTCAAGAAGACTCCACTCTTGCTGAACTTTCTTCGACCACTTTCTATCATTGCAATTCTGTCAGAGTATATGAAAAGATAAATTTTATTAGTATAGTAAAATTTACTTTCACATTCATTTCAACCTGAACAAACAAGACAATCACACTAAACTGCAGATCGCACACAAAATACCTGGGCAGTTTCATTGAAAAAGTAGTGGTCTGCAGGGTCCTGAACACTGTCAAAGTGTTTAAACAAGTTCTGGCCATCATTAATAGAAATAGGTAAGCTGTTCATTTCTTGTAAATTTTGTTTAATATCAATAGGTATGCTCCTTGTCAAATCATCTTCAGTAGAGACTTTCGTTTGATCTTGGCCATCTTGTGTGCCTTCCACATTGTTGTGGTCACCACACTCTGAGTCCATTTTATCACCTAAGTCTGCAGTTGCTGGCAAAGAAGTCAAACCATCTTTAATGTGTATGGAATCACCACCAGGTTCCAGATGACAATTCAAATCTCTTGTAAGTTGGTCTCCTTCAATGCCACTAGCCTCTGTCCTGTCAGTGTTCTTTGCAATTCCATGTTTCTGCATAGCTTGCTCTTGAGAACTTGGATCCAATGTGTCTGATGAATTCTTAGAACCTCGGAATCCAAGAAAACCAGTGGCAAGCCTGGCAACAAATCCAAAAGCTCGCAATACTGATGTGTTGGTATCACTAATTTTGTGCAAGTTTTCATTTGAAGCATGTGCAGCATCTGTAGCCTGGTCCATTGCAGGTTCTACGCTTTGCTCCAACTGATTGAAAAATGCAGAGAACTATGGTTATAAAATACTTACTCAAAAAGGGCATCCTATTAACCAAGCATCACAGAGCCTTATTTTAAGAATTTATCATACCTGCTGCTCATCGGCATCAAATGTAGCCATCATATTATCATCAACAGTTTCCCAGCTTGCAGCATCATCATTATCATTCTCATCAAAACTACTTTGAGTTGACTCCATATCATCATCCCTGCCAACTACAAAAATTGATTGTGGTCCAACCTGCAAAATACAAGAAATTAATTAAACAAATAAAAATCAGACACCCATATGTATATCTTTAAAACAAAATGCCCATATGTAAATTATGCTTGTTATATAGAGGAACTCCACATGAAGCACTTAGTAATATAATTTTGAAATCTACCGGAGCTTAAAAGCATTGCTTCTCCTTTTCCCTCAAAGTCATCTATTTCCCCATTGATTTGCAGCCTACCATTCATAACAACTCTCCTTTCCTAGTTATCCTCAAGTCCACCAAGGGAGAAGACACGTGGAACAAGAAATTTTGGTAAAGAGATAAAAGTGGAGAAGCTAATGTGGGATGTCTAATAGGGATTTGTAGCAAGGAGCGGTAAGTAGGGAAGAGACGAGATGTCCAACTCAGATATAAGATTTCATGTTGAGAAAATGGAGAATGTCAAAAGGTTCTTGAAGATGGAAGATATCAGGCCTTCCATGTATAAAGATGGAGGAAATCAAATTTGGACACCCTACTATGATGGTCCAGGACATCCAACCAGGTTCATATAGGGCTTTTCTTGCAAAAACAATGACAGACGTACAACTATGATATCCTGATATAAGCACAACATATGTCAAGCTAGGACATACTATCGTAAAGACGATGGATGGCCAGTTTTATGACTGATAAAGAGATTATCAATATCGTTAATTATCAATAAAGTTTGATTGGTTCAGTGTTGAGAAACAAACTCACTCTCGAACACATAGTTCCTTCAATCAAAAGGATTTCTAGCATCTTGTTAATAAGAACAACCTAGCGGTCATCTTAGTTTCTATTTTGGATATCATTTGGATGAAGTTTAAGTGACTAATGGCTTTTCTTCACCAGTATGTGGCAGATTAAATAGAAAGAAAGTGTCCCAATTCTTTATCTACAAAAAAAAAATTCAAAATTTAATACTTTGCAAATTGACATGAGTTGCAGAACTGGCAATCCCACCTAAAGTTAGATTTCTCTACTATTTACACATTTTGTGAAAAATGTTTTGGCCTAAAATATGACGGAAAAAATAGAATAAAGTCAACCACAAAACCCATAAAAATTTCACAACAAAGCATTAGACACTACTCATTGCGATGGTATGAAGCAAATCTCAGAAGAGATATTAAAAAAGGATTTAACCTCATAATAGATACAAGAAAAACAAGAGAGTGCTTACCTTTGTAACTGTTCCATCTGCCCACATCACTTCAATTTCCCCATCTCTAACACCTATAATATTCCCAATCCATGAGAAATCCATATCTTCAACCTTTGCATCAACTTTAGCCTTGCGACACCTTCTTGAAGCCCCTTGCTGCAAAGAAGCATCCATACTTTTGGTATCACTTACACATTTTGTCTGAAAGTCAATTTCTTTATCATCACCAATGTGATCCTCAAAATCAAAACCAAGATCAGTCTTTTGTCGCTTTTTCAAACTTCTTTCCTCTGAGGATGGATCTGATTTAACACACTCCCCACATTTTAATTCAATCTCACAATCTTTATCAATATTTGCCTCAATTTCACATTCTTTTTCATCAACTGACATTTTAACAGCATCAGAGGCCTGTGATACCTCTTCTACAGGGGGAAGCCGTATCACAATGTCCCCAATAAAATAGTTGTAATCTGGATGCCCAACTAGGTCATAAACACTCACTATCTCTTCATTGTCAAACTCTCGAGGATCTTGTGGTCGAGACACAGTTTTCTGCCATCTCACTAGGGCAGTACGTTCTTTTGAATCCACAGTTTTTACAACTCCTACGCGCCTAGTTTGAGAATCTTCTCCATCCTCATCGGAACCCTTCTCTAGCACATACTGCTCAGGCAGGAAATCATGCTCACCAAGATTATAAACAGCAAACAAGACCTTTGAATCAACTCCAAATGACTTTGTGCCATCTTGCCAAAGTACATCAACCTTTGTCTTTGTGTTCACAATAAGCAATGCTGATTCAAAAACATCATCTTTCTTAGGAAGTTTTTTATCACGTTTCACTCTGCGCTTACAACAATCCTGTGCAGGTATCGTGCCATTCTGTACTGATCCTGAAGTAGTAGGGGAAGATGAATCAAAAGAAGGCAACGTGTCACAGTCTGTTGTTAGTTCTGTGTCTTTATCTGGTAAGGCATCTTGCTTGACAGGGAAAGTTATGCCTAATTTCCTTCCAGATGTTGGGAGGAAACACCAATCAGCTAGTTGCCAATTAGCATATGAAAAACAAGACAAAAGCTTTAAATGTTTAGGGTCTTGCATATTTGCAGGGACATTTGTTGAACTAATAGTAGATGCAGGACTCGGTGGAGCAATCCAGTAAACATATACTGAACCCGCCTCAACATTACTGACTGTACCCTCCATACGAGATGCCTTCCATGTACCTCGGAGCCATCTAGCACTTTTGAAAACAACTGAAGAAGTACCCCGTACACGCTGACCTGGATAATAAGGAAAGATTGTATCTTCAAAAACATTCTTAGAAACTAACATAAGGCACTCAGGGTCTGCCCTCATTACTTTACACTTTGAACCATCATCAAACAAAACTGTGACATTATCTACAACCTCATCAACCCGGCCTAGCCAAGAATCACGAAGTACATAATCTTCTTCTGTGAAGGCTTTTATCCGTTTCAGCTTCCTGCTAGGGACATCTATTTTAATTTCTCCAGACGGCATCTTCAAGTCAACAAAAAGGTCAATGCTGACTACTGTACCTGTCTGTCCTTTTGGATCTGAAATAGATGCAACAATGTCACCATGCATAAAGCTCCTATCAACTACAATAAGATCTTCAAGTTTCTCAGTTGTCTCAACAAGATTTGACCAAACTACTCGAGCATGATCCCCTGAAATAGATTCAACATCATCTTCTTCTTCATTATCATAATCTGAGGAGTCTGAATCACCTGCAACTCTAGTTACCATTCCAAACACACCCTCTTCTGATCTACTTTGGACTACATCTGATCTGTAAACACTTGCAATAAGAGGCTTCTTTCCAACTTTTAAAGGAGAATGTTTTGTTTCACCTGTACTTGTAGATACATTGTTTCCAGCCGAAAGGCCCTTTGGGTCCGAGTCACAGATATTTTCAGAGCAATGATCAGAACTGAACACACAACTCTCGCCATGAGAACCTGTGGAGCTAATTAAACCTTTCTCCTCTAAGTGGGCAAAATGCTCTAATTTTGTTGAGGCAACATTTACATTATCACAAATGTCTCCCATTAAGGTTGCAACTTGCAAATGTCTTTACAAGTGTAGACTTTAACAAAATCTCCACCTGCAAAAGGAAGAAAAACAAGTAGAAAGTGCCAAATAAAATATTAATGAAGGGAGGAAATAATAGCAATAGATATATTTAAGATATCTAAGATATCTATCTAAAAGAAGACAGTAGATATTAGTCTAAAGATGCTTATTTAAGCATAAATATCTTAAATATATCTATCTAGAAGATGCCCATAGATATCTATGCTAGTTTCAATAGTTCTAAATATTATTTTATTTACTAAAATATGTAACTTTTTTTATTACTTTATTTTTATTTGAACTATTTTTTTTCATTTTTGAAAATCTATATAACAAGAAGACAAATTATTTACTGTAGATGTATGATTTCCGCGGTCCATTATATTGAATAAGAGATTTAGTAATTCTTAGAAATGGGAAGCCAAAATCGAAAGAATATATATAATGAAAAATAAATTCTTACTTTTATTTTGAAGAGTTATTTTTTTTTTTTAGATAAATATTAAATTTTCTTATCTATATAAACTACTACAAACACACATAGATAGAAAAAAGACAGACACCTATTTTAATTATTTAAAAATTTCTTTTAAAATACTTCAAAACTATTTTATTGACTAGTCACTACATAGACACATGAATTTTAACTTTTATTTAAGAATTATTTTATTTTATCTACATTGTTTACTTTCTTTTTATTTGAACATTATTTGTTTTACTTTTGTTTTGAAAAGAATAATGTGTATTTTATATTTATATGTAACTTTAGTTTCTACTTTTGGAAAAATCATTAATCATTATCCAATAGACTTTTGTTTTGTTTATACTTTGAAAAGTATATTAAATATTGTAAGTATGCTATTAAAGATCGTTACCCTGCCAAAAAAACCTAAACAGTAGCAAAATCAAAATATTACATAGATTTGTTTATAGGCAGCGAGTGTAAACAGGATATAAGATCGCTTTAAAACAACAAAATCTGACCCTTGGTCAACAGCTCATCAAGAGCACTAGGGTATATTTTAAAAATTTGATGTATTTAAATTTAAGAAATAAGCACTAAGCATCAAAAAGCTATGTTAATCCCATATGTTACAGTAAAATTCAATGAAAGCAATATAAGCTTCAAACCTCATAGTATTATACATGGCTGAAAGTCTCATCTGACAAGATTTTTCTGATGTAGGAACTGCCCTACTTAATCTTCTGCCTAGAAAAGCAATGCATTATGCTTGTGAAAATGGAAAGGGAGTAAAGAGTGACCATGTAATTTCCATCTCCATGCACAGTCTATCCAAGGAATTAAACCGCTCCAAGCGATTTCTCGTATCTAAGAATAATATTTTTTTTTGAAACCAGATTGTTTGCAGTGTATGAATTTGTCAATCCTCTGGATCATACTGTGTAGGGAATTGAAGGTCCAACCACCAAGAGAGAGTCCCGTGTTAGGCATCTATCATGGAGTGGCATACTTAAGAGAGAGTCCCTCATTTACAATGAATCATTTGTGATACTCCAAATAAGTTATATTTATCTATCATAATTATCTTATTACGTTAATTCCTTGTATTGGATTATCATCATTTCCTGTTAGTATTACTTGAATTGGTATTAATTATTTATTATCATTATTTCATTACAATCAATTTATTATCCCTTATATTGACAGCATTACGATAATTTGTGCAAACCCAAATTGAAGAGTATTATACTATTATGTATCCTTGGAGGTATACACAGGCATATGTTTATATGTTATGTTTGACAGTGCTGTGAATTAATATCTCATTTTAATTGTCATTATTTTATTTAAGAATGTTCACTTAATTTATTTTCATTGATTCACAGATTTGATTTTAATTTATAATGCTGACCATCATATTAAATGTTAAGTCAGAAAGTTAGGGAAATTCGTACCTGTCACTGCCGTATTATTCTTTTTATCTACTGGTAGACCCGATCCTTGCTCTTTCTTCTTTTCTGGGACTCTGGAGTGGTTATCTTCGTATTTTTTTTTCTATCCCAATTTACACGGAGGGGAGGGTATTTATCCTCCCCCACATCGTGGTGAAAAGCCACGATGTTTTGCACTTGGTAGCTCTTCTTATGTGAAGAGTCGCTACCCTTCTACTTAGTGGAACCCGATGTGGAGGTCATCCCACTCAACCCACCGTTCAAAGGAGACTATTAGGCTTCTTAGGCAATGGGTTAATAAATGTTTAAGAACATCATTGTTCATCACTATTAAAATCTAGTACATGCTATGTGTATTATGGACATATAAATATATATTGTAAATATAATGAAATTATTCAATATATATAATGTAAACTAATAAATATTGTAAATATAAATTCAAGATGTAAATTGACAATAAAATATCATTTTAAATAATAATGTAATTATCATAATTTTTTAATATGATTTTTTTATTATTATTTTTTATTATTATTATTATCTATTATTGTTATCTATTACTAAATTCTATTATCAGATTTGGGACATCACATCTTGCTAGCTGTGATGATAATAACAAAGAATGTTTTGTCAAAAATGTTGGCTTTATAATTATGAAAAAACTGAATTATAATGGAAAAAGTTTGGGAAAGTATGGGCAAGGAATTAAAGAGCCCATACCAAGTGTAGGGCTAGAGAATGAAGGACCTTGATATAATAAAAGTGAAAAAAATACAAATGATGTGACGGGTAATATAATTAGAAACAAATCAATTCAAGAAATGTATTGGTTTCAATGTTCTCATTATAACAAGAAAAGACATAAAAAGGAAACATGTTGAGATATCTATCCTTGTACTATTTGTGGATTATAGGATCCTTCTTAAAAATTGTGTTGAAATAGACAGTGGAAGAAACAACCTATGAAATATAGGCTACAAATGAATTGTGGATGGATTGGCATATCTAGTTGGCAAAAGGTCAGAAATGTGATCAAAATGTTGTAAAAGCATAAATATTCTCATGTCAAATGAAATAGCAATCAAGCAAGTTTTGAACGTTTGAGTTGGGTGATTAATGATCATTTGTTATGACTCAAGGGAAATAAATGTCTTACTATATGTTATTAGTGAGTCAAACATATTAACATTAGGTACCATTTCATCAAGAGAGCTAGAGAACAACAAACAAATCTACTAAGAGTTTTGTGGATCAAAAGATTAGTTGGTAGACATATTTTCCTATTTAACTCGAGGGCACATGGGCTGAAATGTCCCCCTGCCATCCCCAAATTTTGCCAAATTTTAGAAACATCTCAAACACATCTAGGAAAAAATAGTAAACACTAGTCGTCCCATACAGCCTAGCCAATTTTTGTTTCATTAAAAAGAAAAAACACAAAAGTGATAAAAACTAAATCTGTATTCTTGCTTGTTAAAGCTTGCCACATTTAGTCAAAAGTGGCCATTGAAATTGAATATGGACTAGCACATTGTAATCTTGTTCATATAGATCACTTGTCCTCTTAACTAGCTTTTATCGAGGACATTCAATCTTCTATCTTCTTAATCTTATTCCAAAAATATTTACCCATATCGTCATTTTTCGTTTCCACATCCCACGTGTTCTCATGAATGCAGTCATGGAAATAGCAAAGGCACTAGATTAAAGACTTGGTTCCCCTAAAGATAAAGTCATATAAAACCATGACGTATTTGCAGAGAGTTAGAAGCTATGTTTGTTGCATTTTGATCCTTATTTACAGTGAAAACTATGGGGAAAGGATGTAATCAGAAGGGGCATGCTACCTATTCCATCTTACACTTTCGACATCAATCCCTTCATCCCATAGCCTCTTGGTTAAAAGACCACATATTGCTTAACTAGTCTTTCTTTCCTTCCTAGTACATAGCCAACTATTATACAAACAGTTGCAAGAAAAGTATCATACATGGGTAGTTGTTGATCAGTGAGAAAGCTTGCTTGGCAGTGGTGTTTTCTTCTCAAAAGTTATGCCACTATATGTTAGCCCACACAATCAAGCTGGTAGCAAAGATCAATCCTCTCAAGTATCTACTCAGCAAGGGAGCTCTCATAGGAAGATTAGCTAAATGGGTCATGATTCTAAGTGAGTTTGATATTCAGTACACAAAACGATGAGCTATCAAAGGACAAGTAATTCTAGATCAACTGGAAGAAGCACCACTACCAGACCAACAACCACTATAGGTGCGATTTCCAGACATGGATGTACTCACTATCACACCCAAGCAATGGACCCTATACTTTGATGGATCCTATACACAACATGAATCGGGTGCTGACATCCTGTTCGTCAATCCAAAGGGGCACACAATTCTAAGATCTTATAGACTAATGTTTCCATGCACCAACAACATTGTTGAATATGAAGCCCTAGTAACAGGAATTAAGGTAGTCGTAGAATGGCGAATCACAGAATTGAAAGTTTATGGGGATTCTCAATTAGTTATCAATCAGATCAACGATGACTATCAGACAAAGGATGATAAACTAATATCTTACAAGAGAATGATGGATGACTTCAAAAAATACTTTATACACATCACCTTTGAGCAGATTTCAAGATTGGACAACATAGTTGTCAATGCAATGGTCACTATCGCTTCACTGATGCAAATTCCAGATAAACAGAGTTGTTATGAGTTCCTGGTAGAGCAATTGTTTTCCCCAACCTATGACAATTCCGTATCCCAATTCATCTATGCCCTAATTGGTTCGGATTCACCTCTGTACAAGAAGATCTATGATTATCTCAAAAATAATACTCTCCCACCCAACCTATCTCGCAACCAAAAATGTAGCTTCATCCGAAAAGCTGCCCGCTATACCTTAATCGTTGACGTACTTTACCATTGAGGTCTAGATGGTACTCTTCTTTGATGCCTCAATCGTAACGAATCTGACTCTTCCTTACATGAGCTTCACAAAGGTATTTATAGTACGCAATCAAGTGATCCTACTCTTGCCAAGAAACTTCTGAGAATGGGATATTACTGGCCGACGATGGAAAGAGAGTCCTATCAATTTGCTAAGAAATGTCTTAAATGTCAAATTCACGGTAACCTCATACATGCACCAACATAGGAGTTGCAACTGTTCACCACATCTTTGCTTTTCTATCAATTGGGACTTGATCTGGTAGGGAAAATTGATCCTTCCTCTTCAAATGGGTATAAGTTCATTATCACCACCATGAAGTGTTTCACCGAGTGGATTGAAGCAGTCCCGATGACCACCATAATTGGAAAACAGATCTCATCATTCATCCTCAATTTTCTCATTTGCAGATATGGCATTCCCAATTCTATCATCATAGATAACAGATGTCCTTTCAAGAATCAACATGTGCGAGATCTATTTGAACGATTCAAAATCCAACATCGCTTCTCTACACCATACTACTCGTAGGGGAATGGCCAAGCAGAAGCGTCAAACAAAACAATCCTAAAAATCCTCAAGAAAATAGTAATTGATGTTGGCAAGGATTGGCATGTACAACTCAATCTGACACTTTAGGCCTACAGGACTAGTATCAAGACACCTACAAGGGCGACGCCATATTCATTGGTGTATGGCTCAAAGGCAATTCTACCTCTTGAGGTAGAAATCCCATCTCTTTGAGTATCTTTGAAGGGCATCATACCAGATGAGGAATATCAAATAAGTAGGTTGCAGGAACTAGAACTTCTGGATGAAAAATGACAACATGCCCATAATCATCTCAAGACATATCAGAAATTAATGTGCAGAAGCTATAATCACAAAGTCATCCCAAGGGATTTCAAAGTCAGTGATCTCATCCTAAAGAAAATCCCAGAAATCAGCAAGATCGAGAGAAGAAGGGGAAATTTGAACCTAATTGGTTAGGACCTTTTGTCATCATATCAGCCTACGGATCAGGAGCATATCAGTAGTCAACTTCAGAAGGGGGCATGCTCAACGAAAAAACAACATCCATCTGAAGAACTTCTACACTTGAGTCATCCAATGCACAGATCAAGAAAAAAAGAAAAAAAAAATTTAAAAATCAAAAAATTACAAAAATAATAAAAAGCAATTCAAAAGGTGCAATAAAAACAAGTGGTGAAAACCTGGAAAATAGGCATCATTTGTGAGAGAACAACTCCTCTATATATTAGTACTCACATCATATATTTGATCCATCTGATCTAAGCTAATAGCCATTGCAGAACACTTATGCAAGCAACATTATCCCGGATATACTTAGCGTAGTCACTGTCCTTGACTATCTAAACAGTTATCCATATCATATCCCACCATGGCTTGGTGATCAACGAATATATCGACATTAAAAAATATGTGTAATTGGGGGAAACATTCATCTCACTTTAGCATTCAGACAAAAAACAAGGATCGCAGCATACTAGGGAACCAATGTCAAAACTGCTCATCGAGCTAGAAAACCGGATCATTATCCAACTGCAACTTCAACACACACACAACGGATGATTTTTGTGAATTATGATGTCTTTACATTTGGCATGAGTTTTTGACTATTTTTCTCTTAATTTCTAATTCATTAGATCTTCTGAGTTATTCAAGGATGCACTGAGCTAGAGAAGCAACTATGGAACCTGATATTTTCCTTGGTATTTTGTCTATGAGGCGATCATTTGTATGGTGCAAATTTGTCTCGAGACATGATTGGAAACATATCATTGAAGAAATTTTCCACTTTGCACATAAAAATGGTTAACTCTTGTCTGTTTTATGCAAGCAACACTCAGGTTGCCTTGGTTCAATTATACCTCGACGCTTATAGCATCTTGCAATATCAAACATCCATGTAATTTTTACTCGAGTCATTATGGTTTAATTATACCATGATACTTGTATTAAATTTTAACATATCAAAAGCTCAATGATCAACGACATAATTAAAGTGATCATTTAGTTGCATATCATTATAACCTTGCATTTATTTGCATATCATTTAAACTTGAATTTAGTTGCATATCATTTTAAAACTTTCATTTAGTTGCATATAATTTTAAAACTTGCATTTAGTTGCATATCATTTTAAACTTGCATTAGTCTCACATCATCATCATTATCATACATCTCAGTTTCAAGATACATCTCACATCTCATTATCATTATCATACATCTCATTTTAAAGATACATCTCACAAATCATAAACATTTAGAGAACATCACATCTCATTTCGGAAAAAAAAAACAATACATCATCACATTATCACCCATTCCATCATGAACCATGCATTCACATCATCATATAATAATCAAAATCAAAAGATCAAAAATATCATTATTATCTAAACATCTAATCATCATCATAAAATCATCATATCAAAACATAATGCATATTGTAAATCACTCATCACCAATAACACATCCCATGTGGATCAGAGAAAATCAGTGCCATATATATATATATATATATATATCTCAAAAATGGTCCAAAATATACAAGGGATATCATGTCTGTCAAAATACAACAAAAGTGATCAACATGCCACAAACATATGCCCAATCAACTGGCCTATCCCTGTCAGCAAGCGGTCTTGACATTGCAATACGCTCCCAGGCCCACACCTGTAACAATGTCACCCCAGGTTATAAACTAGTATATCCCAGATATACTATCTAGTGAAGCTCTTTGTATAGATGGGCCAACATACAACACCCCTATGCAAACCTGCATCACCATGCCCTCCAGAACCAATCCCCATCCAACTGCTAGTACCTTTGACCTATGGTCGGGACTCAAGAACCCACCAATGAAACTTGCTAATACTGATGGTAGCAGAGCATAACCTAAATCCAAAAACTCCTGCCACGAGATCTCGTAGCCACTAATCTCATCATCCTCAAAAGATACGGTGAAGATCCTCTGTGCCACCCTTCTCAATCTGCTTGTAAGGAAATAGAGCCCCAACCACAGGAATCTGTAGAATCCGGTAACAGTCCTCTAGTGTGACTATCATCTCACCAATCGCCAAGTGAAAGGTGTATGTATCACCGTGCTACCTCTCTGCCAAAGTTGTCAGTAACTCTCGGTTAATGATATACCAGATCATGTCTAACAAAGATGATAACCCATATCTCTCAATCAAATCTCTGTAAGCGTGTGACAAACATGGGATAAGTGTCCATGGCCCCAAAAATCGCTCTCGAGACTAGAGCACGCCAAGCTCTGCCTGCAAATCAACACATATCCATCATCAGTTCTCAATTCCATCCAATCTATCAGCAATCAAAATAAATCAACTTGAAAAAGCGAAGCATATCAAGAACACATCAGAAACACATTCACATCATGTCAATGAATCAATCAGTGCATCATATCAAGATCCATATCGAAAAATCAAGATCCATATCGAAAATCAAAAACCCATATCGAAATCAAGGACCCATATCGAAAATCAAGGACCCATATAAAAAATCAGACTCATATCAAAAATCAAGACTCATATCGAAAATCAGACTCATCAAGAATCAAGGACCTATATCAAAATCAAGGACCCATATTGAAATCAAGGACCCATATCGAAAATCAGAACTCATATCGAAATCAAGGACCCATATCGAAAATCAAGAACCCATATCGAAAATCAAAGACTCATATCGAAAATCAAGGACCCATATCGGAAATCAAAGACCCATATCAAAATCAAGATCCATATCGGAAATCAAAGACCCATATCCAAATCAAGGACCCATATCGAAAATCAAGATCCATATCAAAAGCAACAAATATCGAAATCAAGGACCTATATCGAAAATCAAGATCCATATCGAAAGCAACTCATATCGAAATCAAGGACCCATATCGAAAGCAACTCATAACAAAATCAAGACCCATATCAAAATCTAAACCATATTAGAGTAATCAACGGACCCATATTGACATCTACACAACCTATCTAATCTATTTGACTCACGATGCTTTTTTACAACACTTTTTTTCCATCTTTGGACCCCACGTGCTAAATCAGGGCCCCAAAGGCTAAGCTACCACATATGCGCTAACCTTTTCCAGGCATGCATTGTAAAACACAACCTACATGCTAATTGACACACCATTTGTGCTACCCTGTTTACCAAACATGCTAAGCTATCCTAAGTGCTAACTAGCCAAAAGCAACTCATATCGAAATCAAGCACCCATATCGAAAGCAACTCATAACGACATCAAGACCTATATCAAAATCTAAACCATATTAGATTAATCAATGGACTCATATTGACATCTACACAACCTATCTAATCTATTTGACTCACGACACATTTTTTACAACAATTTTTTTCCAACTTTGGACCCCACATGCTAAATCAGGGCCCCAAAGGCTAAGCTGCCACATATGCGCTAACCTTTTCCAGGAATGCATTGTAAAACACACCCTACGTGCTAACTGACACACCATTTGTGCTACCCTATTTACCCAACATGCTAAGCTATCCTAAGTGCTAACTGGCCTACCCATTGTGCTTCTATGCATATCCTATGCGCTAAAACCATCCTATGTGTTAACCTACCCCCGACCGCCCTACAATGTGGCACTGAGACGCTACACCTGCCTAGGGTTTTCTACGCTTTAACCTTCCTATCGTATGCGCTAGACAACCTACCCTAAGTAATAAACCAGCAAAATACAACCCCAAATTGAAAAACATGACAAAAATAAATAAATATAATAAAAAACAAAGATGAATTTTGGCCACTTACTGGTGGGCCATATGTGGTGGGTCTCTGGTATCGCCTGACACGCTCAAATTGGTGTGAGGAGTATGGAATCGACATCGTTGTTAAAGCTCTAAATGTCATAATCACAAAGAGACAAGTGTGCAAGTGATTTTTCAAAGTCACTTTTTACCTTTTAATAGGGTAAAATCCAGGGTTAATAAGTGGGGCATGTATTTTATTCCTACTTTTTCATTTTTAACCTTATCAACATCATTTTTCGGGAGATGAATCAATAATGTGCATACAACGCAGCCAATATTCTCATATTGTAAATAAATTTAGAAACGATCATAACCTTGACAACTTTTCACTAAATCCTTGATTCATCTCCCGAGGGGGCATCATCAATATTGTTCATCAAATCTATATCTGGGGCATCATATCGACACTTTGACACACAACATCATATCAATCTAATTTTGGTGACATATCCAACAATTTTATTTGAATCAACATTTGCACACACGTCACTTCAAAGAGGGGAAAAATGTAGACATGTAAATCTGACCACTTTCCTAAATAAATATTTAATATTTATTTTAAACCCCGTTCCTCCTATTAATTAAATTTTATTTAATTAATTTCTTCATTTCTCAATTTATTTAATTAAATTCACATAAACCGTTTTTAGCCTTTAATTAAATAAATCACTTTATTTAATTAATTCCTTTTTCTCTCTTTTTAATTAAACTTACATTTAATTAAATTGATCCTTAGAAATAAATAAATCTAATTTATTTATTAAATCCCCCCACTTGTGTTTATGCAAGTTGCATCTATTTTAGTTGAAATAAAGTAATTTTATTTTAATTAAAATCATTTTCCCTCATCCACTTGGATTTTCCTACATCTCCCACTTGCCTCCTAAAACCCTTCTAGATTCTTCTAATCACTTCCAATTTAGCCTAATTCATCTCCTAATTATTGTCACATTCCTAAGCAAAGAGAAGTCACTTCTCAAAGCCTCTGAAGTCTTCAATAACCATTAAAGGCTTTGTGTCTTTAAATATTTAACCTCTAAAAGTCTTCCAAACCATTAAAGGCTCTTACATAACCATTTATGGTTAACTCGCATTTGGCCTTTAGTTAGAGACTTTCCTCTAACTTAACCATCCTTTTGACTCAAGAGTCCCATCAAGCATTCATGGCTTTAACCTTGGTTATCCTATTAACCCTTGCACAAGAGTTTACCCCTTGGGTAAAAGCTTTATCTATTGGATAACCCTAACCTAACCTTAACCCTTACGTCCTAGTGTAACCTTCATGTCTTCTCAGGCATTTAATGCTTCTTGCATCTCCTCTCAAGCAACCTCTTGTTTACAATTGTCATCTTTTCATTGGTGAGAATTGTAAACATGGATTGATTAACTTTCAATCCTAGCCCTTGTTAAGATTATTCAATCTTTACCATCCATTGCCCTATTTTTCATATAAATAGAGCTCTCGTTCTTCATTTTCAAATAATCCAAGTTTCATGCATCTACATTATAGTCTAATTTACTAAGCATTTTAGCCTCTATTTGTTAAAACATCATCATAAATATTTAAAAGCATTTCATTTTCATATCAATAATATATCCATGCTAGTACATCATGATTAAGATAATTTAGCACTATCTTTATCATATCATTATCTTCGTACTAGCTTAATCATCATAGTTTTATATCATGTATATCTTAGAATGCATACATGCATATAAATATAATATCACCCGTTCTTGGAGTTGTCATCCGTAGGTCATTTGCTCAATGATCTAAGAGCAAAACATTAACTTTAGGGATCCCGTGAGATAGAGAACAATGAGACACCCCTTGGAAAGCTGAACTAATTGAATTAGTTCATATACTTGCATCAAGAGTCTCATTGGTGTGTGGGTCTTTTAGATTCGATTTATTCGTTTTTGTCACCACATTTTCTGCATACACCTACAGTTAATGATTCAAGATTAGACACAATGATTAACATGGCAAGTATGAAGACTATTAATGATGGTGATTAAGATATTAACCAATCAAACAACAATGGCAAAGAATAAACCTTGTTTGAACAACTTGTTGAACAGTTAACATGAACCAGATTTGACAAATTCAAAGTGATTGTTAAAACAATGAGTTACTTCCACAGACTTTATTAATATGTGATCAACAATCATATTAAAGAATACTTTGATGATATATGACTAGATTTGAGCAAACAACAAAGTGTCGTCTTAAGAAAAACTTTTATATGATCTATTAAGGGAAGCTTTAAAGATAAAATAGTGTTTTGTTATTAGAATGGGCTAATAAAACTAATGAAGAATGATGAAGAGAAGTGACCAAGTTTATTATGCATCGATTATAGTAAGAAGAAGGCAAAATATTAAGCCTTGCAATCATAGTTTATGTGCAACAGTGACCAACAGTCATCTTATGAACAACAACTAAATACACAACAAATTCAGACTATCATAAAGCAACGTTGGAAAAGAATAAAGGAGAAATAATAATATAAAAATCTAATAAAATAGAAGAAAATGACAAAAATTAAAAAAAAGACAAAAACGGGAAAAAGACAATAAACCACAAAGACACAAGACAAAAAGTGCACATTGAGATAAGAAGAAGCAATGACTATGAAAAATTAAAGAACATCAAATGTTTTTGAAAAGCCATATGACAACAATCATATCAGACAAAATTCTATACAAGACGAAATGCATAAAAGATAAATTATGAAAAGCAATGATTAAATGAGATTAATATAGCAGTGACTAAAAGGTTGATGATTAAGTGGTAGCAATGATAACAAACATCAACTAAAGGCAGCAATGGCAATAAAATACATGGTTGAAAATATTAACTATAAGTTTGTTATGACTTCATGAAGGATATGATTTCATTGTGAAGGTGAATAAGATAGTCAAACAAATATTATGAGGAGGTGTGATTTAGTGTATTCACTAAACATTCTAAAAAAACTATGATATGTTTAAAGAGAAGTCAATATGATTAAAGTGATTATTAAAGAGGGTGTAATGGGTTTTAAGGAAATGATAAGAGGTGTGATTTCATAAATGAAATCTGGTTGGTTTAATAAGGACGTGTCTCTTTAATTCTGAAAGGATATGTCACTTCAAAGAATATAAAGATATAAAAAGGAGAAGAATGAGAGATAAGGTGTTGAGGGTGTTGTGTGAAGATTAGTCATATACATCAAATTGTGAGAGTGATATCTGAAGTGTATTTGTGTGAGTGTATAAATATTGAAGACAAATAAAACACACAAGCAGATTTTGAGTAAAACCTAGATATATTCTGCCATGCTTCTGGAAGCAAAATAGCATTACATAAATCTTGTTTCCTAGGATGGGAGGAAGCTCCACCGAGATGGCTTTGTAAATTCCCTCTCAAATGGGAAGGTCCAAATCAAATTGTGAAGTACCTTGGCATTCCCTTCTCCGTTGTCCCTAATTTGAAAGAAATGTGGCAGTAGATTAGAAACAAGATTGATAAGAAGTTATCTAAATGGAATAGAAATTTTTTGTCTTTGGCGGGAAGATTCTAGGTATGCCAAAAGATTACGTCCTCATATAACATTTATTATTCCTCAGCCTAGCTCTTTTGCAACTACCAATTTAACTATATCTAGAAACAAATCAGAATTTTTCTTTGGTCTGATTGGAAAGGTAGCAGGAAGCAGCATGTTGTTAAATGGGAATGGTGTATTGTCAAGAAACAAAAGGGTGGTATGGGACTCAAAGATCTAAGGTTGCAAGGTATTGCTCTAGCATCCAAAAGGATTTTCAAGGCCATGGATGGCAATAAGACTTGGAAGGTTCTTGTTAGACACAATATTTCCCAACTAGTTCCAAAGAGAGCCAGAAAATGGAAGAATCTTCCTTTAGGTGACTTGCCGGTAGGTGAATTTCAGGTGGCTCCATCTGGGTCTGAGGTATTCAAGTCACTATGGAAAGCCTGGGAAGCTGTAATGAAGTTTATTAGACCGTCTGCTAATTTAGATTCTATCACAAGGGATAAATCCATCTGGTGGAATTTGAAGCATAATGATAAACCTCTTGCTTTATTGCAAGGCTGCTCCTGGCATAATCGAGGCATCAGGGTATTGGATGATATTATGCATAATGGAATTTTTCTCTCTTGAAAGGAGCTCTCCATCAAATTTGGTATTCCTCAATCTCAATCTAGAACCTTTAAAGTCCTGAGAGATGCCCTCTCCCCTATCCTGTCGCAGCACCCCTACTGCCCCTCTCAATCTCCCCCTATTTTCCTTTGTTGGTCGGATGGTACGCCCCTACCCCTCCTCAAGGCCAAACCTATCTATGACTCCCAGTTAAATATTGATTGCATCTTTGATTACCTTAACTCCTCTTGGAACCTTGTCTAACCCCCGCAATACTAGAGTAATTATTTCATGAGATTCTGGGTAGGTCCCTCAGAACCAAAAAAAAATTTCTTTGCCTGGTAGTTGATCCTTCAAAAACTGCCCTTGAAAGACTTTGAGAGAAACTTCTTCATTTGTAAAATATGCCACCTCCCTGAGACTGTAAATCATGTTTTCTTTGACTGTCACTTTGCTAAGGAAGTGTGGAAAAATTTTGGTATAAAATTTGGTGATAGCTCTAGAGATTTTGTGGCTGATATGAAAATTTCACAATGATGATGTCTTTACTGGTAAATCTAGGAACCTTACTGAGTCTCTGAGGAGACTCATTTTTCACTTAATTTCCCTGCAGGTTACCGTGGTCCTTAGGTTAGATGAAGGAAAATTTGATCAATGGATCAAGGATGGCTCTACAATTATTTATCTGAAGGAATTATCTGATGGTTGTACATGGGACCGGGTTGGAAGCAACAATACAATGTTTGAACAGGCCCTGTTGAAGTTCATGCACCAGCTGGAACAAAGACAAGCTAGGATGGATGTTGTTCATAGAGAAGAATGAATTCGTACCCAGAATGTACACCTTCATGTAGAACAGATTGTTAATGGTCTGATTGAAGTCTGGATGGAAGGGGACAATGGATGGACTACATGGTTTCCCCTAGCTGGGAACAACAGTTTATTTGATACAAATACATCATTTAACTGACTATGGGGTGTAGTTCTTTATTGGTTTTGTTCTATGTTACTCCTATGTTTTGTAATTAAGTGGGTATGATGTATTTTTGTAAGTTTTGATTCGTCTCCTGCTGATTGGACTCATGAACTAATGCGATGAAGATGTAATTTTGATACTTTATATTTAATCCAAAAAAAAACGTAGAAACGAGACTTGAACTCAGCACGAACTTGGCAAGGCTGACCTAAATTAAGACTCGGCAAAAAATTTGTAAAACTCGATAGGACTCAACAAAAAACCAGTTTCTAGTGTCTTGCCCAGAGCGAGTTCCTGAAGAGTCCCGAATCCTTGAGACTCACCTAGGATCACTTGGCTAGGATCATAGCAATCAACACAATGCCTTGTTAAGAAAAGCTTTAATGGGGAAATGTCCCCCCTGAAAATGTAGACATTTCCAAGATGGGGACGTCCCCAAGATGCGAGGACTCTTGGGGAATATCCCTTCGTTGTCCCTCCACCTCCACCAAGTTTGCTCCACCGTCTTCGAGACGTTTCCTCACTAGGTGGACATTTCTCAAAAATTTCTTGTGTCAAAAATGCCAAAGGGGATGTTTTGATGTCCCCGAGACTCACAGATATTCCTCAACCTTGGAGGGGACTTGCAAATTTTTAAGACTAATCAATATTGTTGAGTCTATTTCAAGTTGTTTAGCATTGTTTGGGGGCAAACATGGTTGCATAGAGTGAGTTTTAAGAGGCTTTAAGGGACTATTTAGACCTACAATGGTGATGTTTTGGGCTCGTAATTTTTATCATTACTTAATAGGAGAGAGCATTGTTTTAGTTTGCATGGTTCTTACACTTGTTAAAAAATAAAAGATCATCTAGAGTGGTCATTACACGGATTTTTTTCATGATGACAAAATTGAAATAAATTTAAGCTATTATTTCTATACCTTGAGCTGAAATGATAGGGGTAATTAGAGCTTTTACTATCTCTAGGGTTAGATCTTTTAAGATACTCCAACAAAATCTTTCTAATTATAACTTAATGTTCAAAGTTCAATGCAATCATTGCAATGTCTTTACTTATTCCTTATACATATTTTTTATAACTAATTTTTCAAGTACTATATGTATTATGTTAGCACCGCTCCCCCACCATCCCTCGAGGAAACGTCCCCAAACTTAGGCCCCAAGTACCCCTGCCCTTGGAATGCGTGCCCTCGTCTCCCGAAGGAAACATCCCCAAAACTCGTGGAACAATGAAAAGAGGAGTAATATATGTGATGTAGAATTCATAATGCAATTATGCCTATCGCTGCAAGGGACTGAACCTGCAAAAGGTGATAGTTAAGCAAACAAAATGCAACTGAATTGCAGAGAGACAAGTAATAGACAAAGTCAAGAACGGAATAGAATATGTATCTTATATGATATGCAAATTGCAGTAGCTCTTCAATCAGAATTTCACTAACTACGATAGGCTGGACTCCATAAGGGATACAATTAAAGAGCACAATAGGATAACAACAAAATATAAAATAGTGGCAAACAATAGTTTATTTGAAAAATCTCAGATTTCACCAAATTTTGTAAGAAAAATTTAGAGAATTTCAATTTAACAAATATGAAGAGTTTCTTCAAAATGGTTTTTAACAATAGAGTCTCACAAGCAATCCCTATGCTCAGCTGAAGCACTATTTTTTTAAAAGGAAACTAACACAACTAGACTATCCAAGAAATGCACTTTAGCAAGTAAAATGTTGCCAATGTTCTTAATAATATAATTATCCTACCCTTAGGCCATAAGATTGTCATGGCCTGCATTCTCCAACAGGTACCCTACACAAAATGTTCGACAGCTTCACTCAACCCTATTTGGGATGATATAACTTCAAGAAAGAGTGAAAATCAAGGCAGACAATGTGGAGGTGTGAAATGTCAGAAATAAGTGCATGTGTAGCACCATGAAAGTATTGTATTTGATAAACATATTTGCTGAAAGTATTGTGCATGTCTTATCCCTATAATTTGACTCATGGCAAAATTTACTATTGGCGGTGTGCAGGTCTCAGAGTCCCTGCTCAATTTTACAGGGGAGACTTCCATTCTTCTAGCCACCTATGGAAAAATGCACAATGAAAACATTCGCAAGTCTATGTACATATTAACTAAAAAGAGCATGTTCATGTGATGGAATTTCCTCGAAAGCATTGCAAACACAAAAGTTCATGCAAAAGGAAGAGGACACCCTCAAAGGAGCAATGGCTAAGTATTCCAATACCACTTTTATCTTACGCTATAACAGAAAGGTTCAAAGCCAGAAAATTACGGTGAACTGCATCTTCAAAACTAATTGACCCAAAATACGTTTAAAAACTGGTCCACAGAAATAATGAAGAGAATTTGTAAGATGAATCACAAACTATGCTAGGTTGCATGGAAAATATTGCATTCATCTTCTCTTCTATTGATATTCAATATATCTCCACAATACAAAAACAAAACGATAAGCATAGAAATTTAGAAGCACATTCTTAATGCTCTATTTATTACATCATAAGGTAGTTATGTGGGAGCAACTTCCTTTTGTAAACTACCTTAGAAATAGCTTGTAGTTATCCGCTAGCTTATAACAAACAAATCCCTAACCAAACCACTGAATTAAGTGATTACTTTTATAAAGCAGAGATGGAGTCCACCCAAACTCAACAATAGATTACTAAAACTCAACAATAGATTGCTAAAAGTTTGTTCATTAAGTATTCTAGACTTTAGTATTTTGGGTATTGTGGTTGGTTGTTCAGTTGTTCATGTTATTATGTGTTCGGGTTTATTCTCTGCATTGCTCTGGAATTATATTATCAAGGTTTGTGGTCTTGGCAGAGTGTTTGGGAAATTCATATGTATCCTCAATTCAGATGATACATGATTTGGAGATCCGCAAGTGAATATTTTAGTTTGTTAGTCAATTCAATGTGTTGCGGATGTTTGAGGCATAATTCTTGGAAGTTTTTCTTCTGTGCGGTGTTGATTTGGGTCCAGACTATGTCTTAGTCAAAATAGTAGCAAGATGAACATCTCAATTTCCTCCTTTGTCATCAACTATTATCCCAATTATATACATTAGTACTAGTCTTTGTTATATTAATTTTAAATAAAACACACTATTAAATAAGTTTAAGTTTACCTTTGAGAAAGATTGGCATTGCTTTTCTTCTCAAACTCTTGATGAATTTTCTTGTGTTATTTCCTCTAAAGCCTTTACATGTTTCCTAAACCTCGATGACTCATCCCATGTAGGTGTCATACGATGGATACCATATCCATGTGTTTAGGGGTGACTCACTTGTCTCTCCAAGAGGACATAAACATAATGATTGCACAATGCAGTGGTGAAGCACATAGATGTGTAGATGAGGTGGGTCCACCAACATCAAAAAATCCACCAAGAGCATCAATCTCATGCAACTATGCAAATTGGGAAGTATGTGTAATATAATGGTTAGTCAAAGAGGGTATGGCATGGAAGCTCTAATTTATTCCATCTGCAACAATGACAAGATGTGTTATTGGAGGTATAGAAAGAATAGAAGGGGGGATAATTGGACCTTGCATTTGTCACATAACACCAATTTTATTTTAAGGCATTCCTATCATACTCCTTGGAAATATCTTATATCAAAATAGTTGACATGACAACCTAAACTCTGCACATAGTTTGCAGATGAAATATAGAGGGATATAATGATTATCATTGGGTGCTTTATCAAAAACCATCCACCAACAATCCCAAGAATATTTTGTCATACCCTCAAGTGTGCACCATTCGATGGAAAGTTTCAACTTATGTACATTGACATGTAATCCAATTTTAGGATTGATAATGTTCTACTAACATGGCTTTGACTATGTCTAATTGTTTCACCTAATCATATCGCAAGCCAATAGAGTAGTCTTGCCTCTTGGATTCTCACCATATCCAAAATGACATGTGTTGGCTTGTGAGGGAGATCTAAGATGAGCGAATATTTCCTCTAAGGTGGGTGTCATTATAAACAATCAAGCGTGGCGATAATGTATCTTTAATGTTATTCAATTCATTAATATTTATGTCAATTTGTTATTGAATCAAAGGAGAGTTTGGTGGGGAAGGGTTTGGGTTTTGACCTTCCTCTACTATTTAAACCTATTTGAAAACCAGAAGTTGAAAATTAACAATTTTTAAATAATTCCCAAATTTATAAATGAAAACCTAAAAATAAATCATACTAAAAAGATAAAATAAATTTTGATAAAACTAAAAAAAGTAAGAAAAAACCCAAAAGGGAAAGAAAAATAACTTGCCCTTAAACTATATGGTCCATTTAAGTTAAAAACCCAAATCTCCAAAATGTAAATTAGTTTTCCTTGCTTCGCATATCCATTTCACATTACTCTTTTCCTTTGTCATGAGTTGTTCTTGTGAGATTTTGCCAAGATCTAGAGGCAATGGAAAGCATAAATAAGAGAGAATAAAATAGATGATAGTAATAAGTTGTATTCTATCAAGATGAAAATACTGATCAATTGGATCATCAATCGTTCAATTACATAAAATATAGATGAGCATGCTTATATAGGTAAGGCTACATGGATATGTGAGCACACAAACATGACATGTGGCTCAATAAGAAACTGCTCCATGAACATCGAACCACGTTCCTCCCCTTAGGATGAAACAAAACCAAAGATGTATCCAAAAAGTCTCCCCAATCATGAAGGAAAGATGAAGAAAAAATACTCATGATGAAAGGACTCTCTGAAAACTGCTCAAGTGTCCCCATGTCAATGCTTAAAGTAACCTCCTCCAAAGGTGGTAAACTATCCCACACTGCTGAAAAAGGAACTCCAAGATCTAGTGGAGATAAATGTAGAACAATGTCCAAAGACTCATATGTCTCCTCAAAAGATAAAGAGACCTCCTCCAAGTGTTGTACAAAAGTATCCACAATAATGTCAACCTCTAAAGATTGATAATGTAGAAAATGCACAAGAGGGTCAGAGTTATCCCTCGCAACAATCAAAGAAGGATCATCTTCATCAAAGAGAAGATGAATGTCATCAATGGTGTCTCCCAAATTTGTAATGTAGGACTCCACAAAAAAACCTGCAATGTCTGTCAAGTAGGCATCCCAATCAACTGAAGTTGGGAGACATGAAATATCCTGATGCACTGAATCATAAGAAGGCAAAACTATCGCACTAGCTACATCATCAGGTGCAATAGGTGATGCGATATCAAGAGAAGGAGATGAAATGCAAGGCTCAAGAATGGGTTGACATGTGAGAATCCCCAATTTCAAATGCCCAAAGTTCTCCTCAAAATCTGAATCATCAACATAGGTAGAATCAACCTCATCAATAGGACCAAAATCTGAAAAAGAGTACAACTGAGATGCATGATCAACCACCCTAGTCGCAATGATATGTCCACTCTCCAAGTCTCTAATTATAACTAAATCAGGTGTGAACTGCACAGTTTTCCTAGTTGCCCCATGTGTGATTTGATAGATGGAAAGAAGATTATTTGTCAAGTGGGGTACACACAACACATCATTGAAGGAGTTATCCCCAATGACAATAGTTCCTTTCCCAATCACATCCATGCATGTATGATTGCCCATCAAAATCTGTGGCATGTGGCAAGGCTCAAATGTAGAAAATATAGACTACGAAGATGCCATATGATGAGAAGCCCCTGAATCTAGAAGCCATCTCCCTGAATCATGACTTGTAGTAGCACAAAGAGCTTGTCCCTTTCCTTTATCTGTCCCAAAAGAGTGATCCTTTCCTTTATCCTTGGAAGAAGAAGCCGATGTAGACATTCTAGAGGGTAGGTTGATTTTATTCTTCTCAAGAAGATTCTTCAACTCATCAATATCCTTTTTATAACAATGATGTTCATCATGTCCAGACTTCTTGCAATATCCACAAAAAAGATTGTCTTTATATGATTTCCTCTTAGGTAAGAATGGTGAATCACCTTGTTGTGGAGAGGAAGATTGTGCTCCATCTTGTTGTGGTTTTGACTTAGGTTGCTTTTGATTCTTGCATTTTCCTTGATTGCTTTGATTCCCTTTGTTAGCCACCAGAGCTTGTGACTTTGAAGATTTGAGAATCCCCATTGTGGTCAACTTAGATTGCTCAATTATCAATATTACCGTGAATGAATCAAATGAGGGAGAAGTGTATGAGGAACCTTGAGCTAACCTATGGGTGTGAAAGCTAGATACAAAGGCTACATACTCTTAAGGAAGCTTGTCCAACAAGCTATAAACCTATTGAGCATCTTTTTTGTCAATTCTACAATCCTTTAACTTTGCTCTTAGCTCAGTTGCTTTTGTGACTTAATCTTGGATTGTATCAAAATCATTGGGATCAAAAGTTATGAGTTCACTATCAAGCTTGTAGCCCTTAATCTCATCAACTCAACCATACAATTTATGAAAAATATCCCAAGCCCCTTTAATTATTGTACACTTATCAATGTGAAAAATCAGGTCATCTGATACATATTTTTTAAGAGTTCCAAGTGCCATAGCATTCTTAGTAAGCCATTCAATTTGACCATTAGGATCAGCCTTAGGATCAGGTGGTGTTGTTATAGTTTCATTTACATAATGATTGAGTCCTTTTTCCATTAGTTTACTCCATGCCTTAATCTTCCATGATGCATAATTATGAGTTAAAATTGAAAATTTAGGAGAACCCATAGCACCAAAATTAAAAAACACAAAATAGAGAGAGGCACAATCACTCAAGACACCCCCAAAAATACTCAATCAAGAAACCCCCCCTAAAAATGGGGGCCACTTGCAAAATAAGGCAAAGTGGACTTCTTGTTTTAATTTACAACTTCTCAAAATGAGATCTACGAGACTTCAACAAATACTGCTAGTGATCTGAACTTAGATCCAAGCAAAATGCAAGTATCAAATATGCCAAAAATGGCCAAATACTGAAATTACAATTTCTACTCAAAATTACTGCAAACAAATGGTAGATTATGAAATTAAATGAAAAAATAAGAACTTTCAAAAAAACGGCACCTGAAAAGGAGGTCGTATGACCCCAAACGAAGCCTCCAAAGTTGTAAATATTGGTATTTCAGGATTTCCGAAAACCCTGTATCTGAAAAACAGAAAACTCCTACACCATTGTATAGATCACAAAATTCTACCCCAAAACAAAAAAAAATTACTCAAAAAAAGGTGTTTGGATGAGTGAGATACCACTATTTGAAAATTGCCTGCAAAATTATAATTTCTGAAAAATATTCGCCGCCGCTTCAAACTTCAAATGCCTCTAGATTTGGCCTATGAAATACGATTTGGATGAAACAAAAGGAAAAACTGACTTTCTTCGACCTACTCAATCCAATGGTAACCTCAAATTTTACCCATCAAGCTTCAATAATAGCCTACAATAGAAAGGTTCAAAATATACAACCCCAAATAGCATCAAATTTCTCTCAATTGACAAACCAATGACACTCTAATGGCTCTGATACCATGTGAGATTTTGCCAAGATCTAGAGGCAATGGAAAGCACAAATAAGAGAGAATAAAATAGATGATAGTAATAAACTGTATTCTATCAAGATGAAAATATTGATCATCTGGATCATCAATCGTTCAATTACATAAAATGTAGATGAGTCTACTTATATAGGCAAGGCTATATGGATATGTGAGCACACAAACATGACATGTGGCTCAATAAGAAACAAGGGTAGGCAGGAAATAGGTTTGGGTAGGTAGGAGAAACAATATAATAGTCCACATGAGGTGGATCACCCACTGAATGTGGAGTGTAACAACAAGATCACACCATAAAAGGTGGAAATTCTCCTACACACACTATCCCAATGTGGCACAAACACCTAAGTGTCTCATACCCAAACTACTATGTAATGTGTTTCCTAAGTAAACTTAAGTAAGGTGTAATAATATCCAAGATGAATAATTATTTACACCAACAAAATTATAAAGCTTTTGTCACCTACAAAATGAATTATAAAGCTTTTGTCACCTACAAAATGAATATCCATTTTTCCATTTCTTAGAAATGGATATCCATAGTGTAAAGCTTTCCTCACTTACAAAATGGACATTTGTTTCTGAAAAATGTATATTCGTTTAGTTAAAAAAAAGTGATTTACGAAACATATATTTATTTTTTTAAAACAAATATCTGTTTTTTTACAAAACAAATATCCATTTTTCTTTTATTTTTACCAACCCAATTAAAAAGTCAAACACATGTTTCATGATTTTGACTAAGTAAAAACATGTTTTATTTTACGTATTGCCCCTATTTGGGTCATAAGGACCATGCACTCACCCATTTGCACTAAATAATCATAACCTTCATACAAGACTTAATGGCCCTAATAATCTAAATACATTCTAACCCTCAAAATTGATATATCGTACATGGTAACGAGGTGAGTTTAGTACAACTATTTTGTCCACCATATCCTACAAGCCCATCCTAAACATTTCACAGATATAGAACCTACATAGAGGTTTTGTAAACTCTTGATCCCATGTGATAAACTTCTACAGAGCATCGAAAGAAAATCGTGGTCCGTGAGGAGTAGGTTGTGTAGCAAGGGAATGTCAAGGGACCGTTATGACATGAAGTGCACAACACCAAATGTCACGATCGATAGTTTCGATCATTTAATATATATCTAGTCACTAGCTGCAATCCACTTTGTCCCCATGACTTCCAATGTGGTACTTGCCAACTTGGTATTGGTTTATAGTTTTTTCCAATTTCGCACACTAGTGCATTTATGGGAAAGATTTGCAGACATACGAAATATTTTAAAAATTTTAAAGAAATTAATACGGTTAGAGAAGTAATTATTACAATCAAGAGATTCAACTATTTATATATGATATCTGCTTCTTTCATCTTTAATTAGCCTTTGCCATTTGGTAGATAAATCTTCGAAGCTCACAGTATTCACTAGTGCATTTATGGGAAAGATTTGCAGACATACGAAATATTTTAAAAATTTTAAAGAAATTAATACGGTTAGAGAAGTAATTATTACAATCAAGAGATTCAACTATTTATATATGATATCTGCCTCTTTCATCTTTAATTAGCCTTTGCCATTTGGTAGATAAATCTTCGAAGCTCACAGTATTTAAATTCTGCTTCTGGGTTAGGTTTATAGGCTCGGGTTGTTTAATTTGGTAGATTTCTCAAGATGGACACTCCCATCCATTAGAGACCCAACACTCCAATTAGTCTGCAAGGAGGTTGGGTCGTTCACCAATGAGGTTGTACGGATGGTGTTGGGCAGAGACTTTCTACAAAACAAAAATAGATACCGTGTTAACACAGACATTACATCCCGGTTCTTGGTGTCTCTTCTGGACCTCGGAGGAGACAAGGTGGATATGTTGATGTTGTTGAGGAAGGTGTTTAAAGAAGACTTCCTCGAAGATGACATTAATGTTGTCATCTTTGCAGAAGTAGGGGTGGGGATCCCTTAGGCGAGTGAATTATCCAAGCTTCTCGTCCCTGACAAAATAGTGCCAGTGGCCAGGCAACCGTTTCTTCTAAACCTAAATGCAGAGAAGTTGACGCGTCATAGGAAATGGGCACGGATTGACAAGGACTTTCTCTGGAAATGGTTGCTCCTGGACGACATTCCAAACTACATGTGGCTTGAAGAATTCTCTCATCTTATGTTGTCTAAAGAATTCTACATTGAAGGAGGGCTAGATTCTTAGGGTAAACCATCCACTACATGTGCTCTAGCCCCGACCCCCTTGTAGTTTTTTTTTTGCCTATGTCCTCGAAACCTCACAGGCTTAGTGGCTCACTCATTTTAGCTTTAAATTTTTTGAGGGACTCAATTCTCAAACATGTAAAAATTGTAAATTTCCAAAGCATAAATATTAATGATAATTTTTAAAAATCCAGTTTGTTTCAGTTTGCCTCTTAGAGTCTTATGGATACAAAAAAAGCTTTCTATTTCATTTTTATTAATCAAAGTTTTTCAAATGCTTTTTGTCTATGAGCTATGTTATTTCAATATTTTGTTAAACAATGGAAATAAATTTAATACTGTGATCTTTTTTATGTAATGCTTCTTCCTCTATATTTAATATATAAAAATAAAATTCAGTTCGTTCCATTAATTGTTTGTACATTGATTATGGTTGGTTATAATTTTATAAATATATATAAAAAAGATGTTTATCTTGCGAAAAACAAGTGAATTAAAACTAAAAGCCCAACTTACTTGTTGTTTGAACTAGTGCATGTGTGGGTTGGTACTGGGTACATGCTATGATTTATAGTTGAGATTTTGTCATAATGAAGAAATTTAAGACATTTATGAAGGGTAGAAGGGATCACTTTCATGGAAGAGAACCAAGGGCAAGCATGTCCCAACTTCACACAAAATTGATCTGTTGTACGATTTAGGAATGATAGCAAAAAAGACATCTAAGCACTTAGAACCAACCTTAATGGGAAGAGTAATAGAACCTATAGTAGGACAAGAGAAACCATCAAAGATCTTAACCACTAAATCAAATTTATCATATCAATATGTTACTTCATGCAATTGTAAAGTATAAAGATATTCTTAAGTTATTACATTCACCATACATGTTGGATCAATCATCAATGAGAACCCCTCGTGAGAGTATGTCTTTGATCTTTTCAGGTGATATATAGACTTATAGTGGGCCGTCGGGTGTTTCAATAGTCTCACTAGGATCAAAGGTAATGCATATTGCATAGGTCCTTAGGAGATGCATGTGTGTTGCACATGGAAAACATATTTAATATTAAGAAACTTAGTATTAAAAATAAATGCAAGGTCAATGGTTTTGTGTACCCATGGTTTCATCTTACCACTTGGTTGTTTTGTGTAAGCTTGATTCTATAAAAGCAAGCACATGTTTAGTGGTTGAGGTTGGCTAGGTCATTGTTTGGTTTGGTTTGCGAGCATTGAGATGGTGGACGGTTTATCCAAGTGGATGGTGAATTTATTAAAGTATATTGATAAAGAGATTTGGGAGGACATTCAAGGATTGGAATTGAAGGAGGTGGCGGTAAGGGAAGGATGTCCGCTCAAGTGAGAGCAAAACACCAATGGCTCTCATTAATTGTGTTGTTCTCCCCTAGGTAGTGGAAGTGTGTGGAGCAAGATAAAACCACCTTGTTAGCTCACAAGCATCATTCAATGTAGAAATATTGTACAATTTGATAGAGTGGTGACGAAAACACAAGATATAGGCAAACTTATCTCTTCACACTACGAAGCAAATGGTAGCCTTTTGGGGGAAGATCTTGAATGAGAGACTGGGAAATGTATTCAAGGTCAAGGACCCTAAATTCCTTTAGAATGTGTGCATAATGCTTGGAGATGAATTCTTGCGAGTAGAGTACAAGTACAGAGCTAAGAGTTTGTTGCACCAGGAGGTGAGTGTCTGGCTACATGTGGGGGAATTCATCCCACCCTTACGTCCCTTCCTCATCTGGAGTGCAATGTGTGAAAAGGAGGTTCGGCAGGCTAGGGCGCAAATAGGAAACTATGCAAACGAATATCTCAAAGAGAGAGAGGCGGTAAAGAAGGGTGGTGCCGAGAAGAACCAAGTTGAGAAAAAGGGTGGAGCCAAAAAGAAGAGAGATCGAAAGACAAATGGGGCAGATACAGACTAATTTTCTTTTGCTGCATTCGAGTGGATTTATCACGATTTCCATAAAACAATTATAGAATGGGATTATTTGGAAAACCAAATTTCGTGTGTTCCTGAACTCCGGTCATTTATAGGTTCCACAATATGGAATCGACAGATATTAATGGCTATAGTCATTGAGGAAGAAGCGAGGTTCTTTTATCTGTTTGAGATTTCCAATGTAGATGGGGTATGATTGTCCTTTTTTTTTAATTCCAGTGATTACATTCTAGATTTTGGAGCATTTTGAAGGTGGGTTATTTAAAGAATTCATGTTCTCTGCATAAAACATTTAATTCAGTTTACCAAATTGATATGGGTTGTGTCAGTAAATACATAGATTGGGATCTCTATATCATTCATTGCTATCTATTTTGATGTCTCCATCACCATCCTTCTTTTTTTTCGGAGAACCTTTGTTATTTTAATTTTCGTTTCAATCCTAAGACTTTGAGGCCTCTACTCTCAATGATAATGGATTCTATTTTAGAAATGATAGCTTGTGGAGAGTCACATAGCATTGGGAATTAGATTTGGCAACGCCTAAATTTAACCCTTTTTAATTAGCACTATTGACTAATGGAATTGGCTATATAACCACTTAAAACGTCAATTGTATTTTCTCATTGGTCCACATTTTATTTGAAATTTCCATGAGATCTTGTTTGTATAAGATGTCATGATTGTAGAACAATTTGATCTTCTAGTAGGTTGTATGATTAAAAAAACCCTACAAAATATTGTGCAACAAATTTTTATTATGTTAGAGTAGAGTTGTAAGGGTCTTTTGATAACTCTTGTTTATAGAGGTGATATATCTATTGAACATAGTGTTGTCATTGATGTTAAGGATTATTTTAGAAGATGTTTGATGCCAAGGAAGTATGAGGAAAATACCAAAGGTTGTCTTGAGTTTGTTGAACAAATTTTGTTGGACAAATGCTATCATTGTTGTCAAAACAGAATGTTAGTTGAACAATGTTACTGTTATTCTTATAAAAGCAACAAAAGGAATTCATGTCAAAATCAACTACTTTTTAATACATCTTACACATTTTGTAAGTGTCTACATTAAATTTCTAATGTTTGTTGCTTAGTGGTGACAATTATACCAAGTTACACTATTGTTATTTTCAATACTGGCATTCTACCATAGTTCGTTGGTTTGCTTACAATTCAGAAGTTAAGTTAAGGCTACACATAAAGCACATTATATTCAAGGTAAAACGGAACCAACTAAGCTTATCTTTGAATGTGCATTGGATGTTCTTAATCTTGTGTTAACACATTTTATTTCGGGTCGAGCTAACTACACATTTCATATTGTTTTGAATTAAATATTTATCCTTGGCCAACATGGTGAATCTTAGATGATGTAATTTAATTCTAGGCCGACTTGAATATGGTAATAATACAATTCTAGAATGTATATATGTTATTGATCGTTAAATTATACAAGTTGCATTTATTATAAGGTGGTGAGTGAATATATGCGGTAAATTGTGTGACCAAATATGTAGTGTACCAAGGATAACTTTAAGAAACCACCCCCCAGGCAAAAGTGTAAAATCCTGCCGAATTAGACATTATTTTTGTGGGAAAATTTTCATATTGATGGCAAAATTTATTTTCAGAATCGGGAAAAAAATTATTTTGTATTGGCGATATTTTTCTAGGGTACGAAAATTCCATAAATTTCTGGCGAATAATACCTTGTTCTTTGGGGAAAATATATATTGTAGGAGGAGAATAATTTTTGTTAAAAGGAACAAATATATAATTGTATGGACGAAAAATTTTACTCCAAAGGAAAAATTATTTAAATGTATTGGCAATTTTTATCCACCGTTTGAAAATTATTTAATTTGTTTTGGCAAATATTTTGTTATTTATGGAAAAATATATAATTTATTGGCGACTTCATGAAATCATTGTCTTTAATAGACAAGGCACATCACATCACATTGAGTCCAAACTCTGCATGATGTATCAATAAGCGCAACCTCTTTGACACATGAAGGGTGACACATACCTGAAATCCATCAATGATTTTAAATCGTTCAGTGATCGTAGATCAATGGCTGAAGTTTTATTTAGGCCCAATTTTTTGAAGAGAACATAGCTCACCAGAAAGTGCCTGGAATGGAACTGGATTCAATAGACACATATTGTCACAATCGATAATTTCGATCATTTAATATATATCTAGTCACTAGCTGCAATCCACTTTGTCCCCATGACTTCCAATGTGGTACTTGCCAACTTGGTATTGGTTTATAGTTGTTTCCAATTTCACACACTAGTGCATTTATGGGAAAGATTTGCAGAGATACGAAATATTTAAAAAATTTTAAAGCAATTAATATGGTTAGACAAGTAATTATTACAATCAAGAGCTTCAACTATTTATAAATGATATTTGCTTCTTTCATCTTTAATTAGCCTTTGCCATTTGGTAGATAAATCGTCAGAGCTCATGGTATTTATATTCTGCCTCTGGGTTAGGTTTATAGGCTCGAGTTGTTTAATTTGGTAGATTTCTCAAGATGGACACTCCAATCTGTTAGAGACCCAACCCTCCAATTAGTCTGCAAGGAGGTTGGGTCATTCACCAATGAGGCTGTACGGATGGTGTTGGGCAGAGACTTTCTACGAAACACAAATAGATACCGTGTTAACACAGACATTACATCTTGGTTCTTGGCGTCTCTTCTGGACCTCGGAGGAGACAAGGTGGATATGTTGGTGCTGTTGAGGAAGGTGTTTAAAGAAGACTTCCTTGGAGATGACATTAATGTTGTCATCCTTGCAGAAGTAGGGGTGGGGATCCCTTAGGCGAGTGAATTATCCAAGCTTCTCGTCCCTGACCAAATAGTGCCAGTGGCCAGGCAACCGTTTCTTCTAAACCTAAATGCGGAGAAGTTGACGCGTCACAGGAAATGGGCGTAGATTGACAAGGACTTTCTCTGGAAATGGTTGCTCCTGGACGACATTCCAAACTACATGTGGCTTGAATAATTCTCTCAACTTATGTTGTCTGAAGAATTCTACATTGTAGGAGGGCCAGATTCTTAGGGTAAACCATCTACTACATGTGCTCTAGCCCCGACCGCCTTGTAGTTTTTTTTTTGCCTATGTCCTCGAAACCTCACAGGCTTAGTGGCTTACTCATTTTGGCTTTAAATTTTCTGAGGGACTCAAGTCTCAGACATGTAAAAATTGTAAATTTCCAAAGCATAAATATTAATGATAATTTTTCAAATTCCAGTTTGTTTCAGTTTGCCTCTTAGAGTCTTATGGATACAAAAAAAAGCTTTCTATTTCATTTTTATTAATCAAGGTTTTTCAAATGCTTTTTGTCTATGAGCTACGTTATTTCAATATTTTGTTAAACAATGGAAATAAATTTAATACTGTGATCTTTTTTATGTAATGCTTCTTTCTCTATATTTAATATATAAAAATAAAATTTAGTTCGTTCCATTAATTGTTTGTAAATTGATTATGGCTGGTTATAATTTTATAAATATATATAAAAAAGATGTTTATCTTGCGAAAAACAAGTGAATTAAAACTAAAAGTCCAACTTACTTGTTGTTTGAACTAGTGCATGTGTGGGTTGGTACTGGGTACATGCTATGATTTATAGTTGAGATTTTGTCATAATGAAGAAATTTAAGACATTTATGAAGGGTAGATGGGATCACTTTCATGGAAGAGAACCAAGGGCAAGGATGTCCCAACTTCACACAAAATTGATCTGATGTAGGATTTAGGAATGATAGCAAAAAGGACATCTAAGCACTTAGTGCCAACCTTAATGGGAAGAGTAATAGAACCTATAGTAGGACAAGAGAAACCATCAAAGATCTTAACCACTAAATCAAATTTATCATATCAATATGTTACTTCATGCAATTGTAAAGTATAAAGATATTCTTAAGTTATTACATTCACCATACATGTTGGATCAATCATCAATGAGAACCCCTCGTGAGAGTATGTCTTTGATCTTTTCAGGTGATATATAGACTTATAGTGGGCCATCGGGTGTTTCAATAGTCTCACTAGAATCAAAGGTAATGCATATTGCATAGGTCCTTAGGAGATGCATGGGGGTTGCACATGGAAAACATATTTAATATTAAGAAACTTAGTATTAAAAATAAATGCAAGGTCAATGGTTTTGTGTACCCATGGTTTCATCTTACCACTTGGTTGTTTTGTGTAAGCTTGATTCTATAAAAGCAAGCATATGTTTAGTGGTTGAGGTTGGCTAGGTCATTGTTTGGTTTTGTTGTCATTGTTTGGTTTTGTTGTCATTGTATTGAGCTCTCTTCTCAAGAGTGCATGTGTTGCATGGGGTGTGTGGGTACATTCTTGGATACATGGAGGTTGCATTGAAGGAGCTTGTTGTTTCAAAAGCATTTATGGAGACTTTGTAAATGTATGGTAATGTTTTTATCACTGAATGATACATTGAGTGTGAATACTTTTGGGAGTTGGGTTTTTCCCTCTTGAAATTTTTCTTAGCGTATATCTCTTGTTATCTTGTGGTATGCCTTTGATCTTTGCATTATGATTTTCTCTCATGGGATTACGTAAAAATAGTTTCATAACATGTATTTTTTTAACAAAACAATGAAACTTATGAATGTTTTGTTTGAATCCAAAACTTGACATCGAATAAATCTAAAATCTCATGATCCTCTAATTCCTTATAGTTTTCTTGTACAAAAAAATTCACTTTGTTATCATCCACAAAAACAACATGTCAACTAACAAGCACATTGACAACTTTAAATATGAACATGATTAGAAAATATTCCACTTTCTAAAATAGAACTATTGGAAACAATACAACATGCATTGAAAGTTAAGGGAGAAACCAAAACATGGGAAAAAACATCCAAGATGAAGGGTCGACCATGCCACCAAACACACTACAATTCGAGACATTAAGGGTCATGAAAGACGCATGCTCGTAAGGATAAGTGAAAGTCCAAATATAGTGGCAAGGTGGGGGACAAGTGGAAGACATGATGGAATAGAGAAATCTAACACTCTAACAAAAGGGAAGAGTGCAATTAGAAGAAGACAGACTCAAGAAGAGAAAACATACACCAAATGGAAACAACAAAGGCAAAAGTATAAACCTAATATGTAAAGACTAAGATTGACTAGAAACGAGACATGACATTAACCAAATTAGGCAAGCAACTCATATCAAGGAGCTTGAATTAAATTTCAACGACAAGCATATCAAGCCTATTATGACAAAGAGGTGGAACACAACAAAGGCCCCACTTTCTATGGTTCACATTGACTCGACTATCTAAATGGTATATAAAAAAATACGACGTATTTAACCTTTAACAGGAAAATACATCATGCTTTCAATCCTCATGCTCAAGGGAAAGTGAGTGAGTTCATTAGATGTACAATTAATTATTTATTAATTATAATTAAGTCTTTGAAAATAACAAAAAGTTTTTTAATTGAATTGTATTATTTTTGTCAACATGTTTCAGATCACATTTAATGATCCATCAATCATAATGGTTCATTCCTCATCTTGATAATAAATCAGAATATGATCCAAATTGTATTGATGCAAAAAAAACCTATACAATTGAATTACTATTACTAAATAGTAATTTATATATTAATATGTATAATAGTTCACATAAATTTTTCCACAGTCCACGTTAATATTGATAAGATAATTTTGAGATTCAATTGTGTTTATTTTTCATTCAAAATTCTTTATCATACAGTGTTTCATCTAGTCTATAATATTGGTAAGATAATTTCAAGATTAAATTGCGTTTATCATTCAGTATTTCGTCTTAGAAAGAAGATTGCGATCAGAAATATTGAATGGAAACACAATCGAATCTAAAACTTATCCTGTATGTGTGTATATATATAATTGAAATTTTTTAATTTCGATGTAAAACCAAAATTTAAAATGGATAGGTTTACCAAACACAGAAAACAACACTTATTTTGTATGGAAGTTTTCACGCAAGAATTCTTAAACTTCCAAGAATTCTTAAGAGTTAGAGAATAGAGTATGCATGGCAAGGAAAGAATATTTTAGTCTTTTGACAATATTCTATAACATTAGACATTTAATTTCTCCCTGCATGACCACTGTGGAGTCGGTGTCCCCCAGACCCCTGCAGATTCCGCAAGGCTATTGCAGGATTCAATTTTAAAAACATTTGATGTTACTAACATGTATACATTGAACTTTGTTATGTTTATCTTTCCACGTTGCGCTCTTCTCTGCTCTAATTATTTTCAGTGTTTGTTTTATTTTTAGATTTCAAAAGGTAGTGAACTATGCCGGGTACAATGCATATTATAAAATATTATGTCAGTTATAGGGAATTTTGTGAGCATGCTCACAACATTATAATCCACCCTTTCCTGCCATTGTAGCTAAATCTTTTCGCTTGACTAGTAAAAGATCCAGCCATTTTTCCTTCAAGGCAATCATTTCCCATATATTAGGAAGTCTATCATCACCAGACTCCTAGAACTGGAATAACCCATATTACAGACATTGAATAAACAAGTAATAACAAAACAAATTGTTAGGGTCATGAGAGAGTGCATCTTGGCCTGTGACTCATGATATGTGCCAGCTGTGTGGGAGTACATGGTTCCTTGCACGGATGACCATGAAACAAAGAGAATGCTGGTCAAGACACAGACAAAACATTATCTCACAGACGCATCATGAGAATTACAACTGGTGATTATCGTTGCAATCACAAGAATAAAGAGCATCTCCACTAAACAATTTATTAAAAAAGAGGAGCCAAGGAATAGAAAGTGTCTGGATAATAAAGGTGTACAATTTCTGATTAGTGATATAATACTCTTACTCAAATGTAAATTATTGGTAACATCCTTCCATACACATTGAAATGTAACTCAGATTATTCTAAATAATAAAAACAACATTAACCAAATTCACAAATATCACTCATAAGGTTTGCTCGAAAACCATGGCTCTCCACATTCATTTGCATTGTTACTGAAAACCCCCTCAATCTTGCCTCCATTATTTAGCATCGGTACGAAGATCACACACCTATAATAAAATATAGCACGAGAATTCTAGATGCGGAAACATCGATATAGCTTGAGAAATCTAGCGTTGGACCATCAGTATAAATAACAAACATGCTTTCTTCAAGCACGAAGCCAAAAACTATGAGTTGTGGGTCAACCAAGAACCGCCAAATTTGTCATTCCTGCACAAAATAACTACCCTTTCAGCATTCCAGCCAACATGAACAACCCATTGGGCAGTTCAACTCAAATGGCGAAATCTGGCGCTTATTCATTAAATGCTGATCAATGTGGCTTCTGTCGCCACAACATATTTAGCATTTTTTACACTTTCAACTATTCTACAACTTTACAAATCAAGAAAGCAAGAGCCAACAGAAACAAATCACGAACTGCAGTTCAATTTGCAAAAGAGATACAAGTCAGCATATGACTGGCCATCTCTGTAGTTATTCACATTTTAACTGTAACATTAGATACGTGTCATATCTTATGGTTGGTAGGAAACATCAATCATCATTTCTACCCAGTTCATCAAATGCTGATTTTAATTTAGGAATAATCTTGTCTAACATAAATCTGAAACCAACTGAACTGTTGTTCTGAGAAACTTGGCCAGACTTCAACGGTACTTCTGAGAGAGATCCAACCTCAGCTCCGTTCATAAAGGCACCACATGCACAAAGAATGGAATGACCACGTCTACGAAAGTGATCTTTAATAAAGTTTTCAAAATGCTGCAGATACAGAAAAAGTTTAATAAACATCAACAGCACTCTCCAAGTGCAAAAAACCGTTTTAATTCTTATACAAGAAGTCTTACCTGTGGAGGTCTGTGGAGAAGATACAACATTAGCTTGCACGTCAATAAAAATGAATTCTCATTGTAAGCAAGAGAATTTTTTTCTCCTTCAGCTGTGCCAACTTGCTTATCATATCCTGCCTCATTGAAGTACGGTCTTGCATTCAATACAAGACCCTGAAGTGAAACAAGGACTTGAAGAATGCTTGAAGATGTCGGATCCCAGATTTCATTTCCTCTGCCAATCCATGTGTTTAGAAGACTTAAGCATACTTTTCCAGTTTCATATAAATTGGGATTCAATCTCAACCCACGAGAATGGTAGTACACTGCCTGGAAAATTTAGAGCTATGAATTATACAAAAGTCAACACAAAATAAACTTCGATACTTCCAATTAGAAAGCTAGACCCACTCTGAAATGTTAAAAATTACTTACTGGTGGTGCTTGAGGGTATTTAGACGGAAGATAAATATCAAAGAAAAAAAGACCATCTTGATAAGGAGTTCCACTAGCTCCAATAATCACAGCCCTGAGTAAATCTATTCGATCCTCATAGACTCGAACATAAATGCTCTCTGATCAACCAGAAAATCGAGTTCGTTGATTCAGCTCAAATAGTTTAGTCTGCTAAAGGAAAATTGAATCAACGCTTACCAGGTAAATTTTTTTCAAGAAGACTCCACTCTTGCTGAACTTTCTTCGACCACTTTCTATCATTGCAATTCTGTCAGAGTATATGAAAAGATAAATTTTATTAGTATAGTAAAATTTACTTTCACATTCATTTCAACCTGAACAAACAAGACAATCACACTAAACTGCAGATCGCACACAAAATACCTGGGCAGTTTCATTGAAAAAGTAGTGGTCTGCAGGGTCCTGAACACTGTCAAAGTGTTTAAACAAGTTCTGGCCATCATTAATAGAAATAGGTAAGCTGTTCATTTCTTGTAAATTTTGTTTAATATCAATAGGTATGCTCCTTGTCAAATCATCTTCAGTAGAGACTTTCGTTTGATCTTGGCCATCTTGTGTGCCTTCCACATTGTTGTGGTCACCACACTCTGAGTCCATTTTATCACCTAAGTCTGCAGTTGCTGGCAAAGAAGTCAAACCATCTTTAATGTGTATGGAATCACCACCAGGTTCCAGATGACAATTCAAATCTCTTGTAAGTTGGTCTCCTTCAATGCCACTAGCCTCTGTCCTGTCAGTGTTCTTTGCAATTCCATGTTTCTGCATAGCTTGCTCTTGAGAACTTGGATCCAATGTGTCTGATGAATTCTTAGAACCTCGGAATCCAAGAAAACCAGTGGCAAGCCTGGCAACAAATCCAAAAGCTCGCAATACTGATGTGTTGGTATCACTAATTTTGTGCAAGTTTTCATTTGAAGCATGTGCAGCATCTGTAGCCTGGTCCATTGCAGGTTCTACGCTTTGCTCCAACTGATTGAAAAATGCAGAGAACTATGGTTATAAAATACTTACTCAAAAAGGGCATCCTATTAACCAAGCATCACAGAGCCTTATTTTAAGAATTTATCATACCTGCTGCTCATCGGCATCAAATGTAGCCATCATATTATCATCAACAGTTTCCCAGCTTGCAGCATCATCATTATCATTCTCATCAAAACTACTTTGAGTTGACTCCATATCATCATCCCTGCCAACTACAAAAATTGATTGTGGTCCAACCTGCAAAATACAAGAAATTAATTAAACAAATAAAAATCAGACACCCATATGTATATCTTTAAAACAAAATGCCCATATGTAAATTATGCTTGTTATATAGAGGAACTCCACATGAAGCACTTAGTAATATAATTTTGAAATCTACCGGAGCTTAAAAGCATTGCTTCTCCTTTTCCCTCAAAGTCATCTATTTCCCCATTGATTTGCAGCCTACCATTCATAACAACTCTCCTTTCCTAGTTATCCTCAAGTCCACCAAGGGAGAAGACACGTGGAACAAGAAATTTTGGTAAAGAGATAAAAGTGGAGAAGCTAATGTGGGATGTCTAATAGGGATTTGTAGCAAGGAGCGGTAAGTAGGGAAGAGACGAGATGTCCAACTCAGATATAAGATTTCATGTTGAGAAAATGGAGAATGTCAAAAGGTTCTTGAAGATGGAAGATATCAGGCCTTCCATGTATAAAGATGGAGGAAATCAAATTTGGACACCCTACTATGATGGTCCAGGACATCCAACCAGGTTCATATAGGGCTTTTCTTGCAAAAACAATGACAGACGTACAACTATGATATCCTGATATAAGCACAACATATGTCAAGCTAGGACATACTATCGTAAAGACGATGGATGGCCAGTTTTATGACTGATAAAGAGATTATCAATATCGTTAATTATCAATAAAGTTTGATTGGTTCAGTGTTGAGAAACAAACTCACTCTCGAACACATAGTTCCTTCAATCAAAAGGATTTCTAGCATCTTGTTAATAAGAACAACCTAGCGGTCATCTTAGTTTCTATTTTGGATATCATTTGGATGAAGTTTAAGTGACTAATGGCTTTTCTTCACCAGTATGTGGCAGATTAAATAGAAAGAAAGTGTCCCAATTCTTTATCTACAGAAAAAAAATTCAAAATTTAATACTTTGCAAATTGACATGAGTTGCAGAACTGGTAATCCCACCTAAAGTTAGATTTCTCTACTATTTACACATTTTGTGAAAAATGTTTTGGCCTAAAATATGACGGAAAAAATAGAATAAAGTCAACCACAAAACCCATAAAAATTTCACAACAAAGCATTAGACACTACTCATTGCGATGGTATGAAGCAAATCTCAGAAGAGATATTAAAAAAGGATTTAACCTCATAATAGATACAAGAAAAACAAGAGAGTGCTTACCTTTGTAACTGTTCCATCTGCCCACATCACTTCAATTTCCCCATCTCTAACACCTATAATATTCCCAATCCATGAGAAATCCATATCTTCAACCTTTGCATCAACTTTAGCCTTGCGACACCTTCTTGAAGCCCCTTGCTGCAAAGAAGCATCCATACTTTTGGTATCACTTACACATTTTGTCTGAAAGTCAATTTCTTTATCATCACCAATGTGATCCTCAAAATCAAAACCAAGATCAGTCTTTTGTCGCTTTTTCAAACTTCTTTCCTCTGAGGATGGATCTGATTTAACACACTCCCCACATTTTAATTCAATCTCACAATCTTTATCAATATTTGCCTCAATTTCACATTCTTTTTCATCAACTGACATTTTAACAGCATCAGAGGCCTGTGATACCTCTTCTACAGGGGGAAGCCGTATCACAATGTCCCCAATAAAATAGTTGTAATCTGGATGCCCAACTAGGTCATAAACACTCACTATCTCTTCATTGTCAAACTCTCGAGGATCTTGTGGTCGAGACACAGTTTTCTGCCATCTCACTAGGGCAGTACGTTCTTTTGAATCCACAGTTTTTACAACTCCTACGCGCCTAGTTTGAGAATCTTCTCCATCCTCATCGGAACCCTTCTCTAGCACATACTGCTCAGGCCGGAAATCATGCTCACCAAGATTATAAACAGCAAACAAGACCTTTGAATCAACTCCAAATGACTTTGTGCCATCTTGCCAAAGTACATCAACCTTTGTCTTTGTGTTCACAATAAGCAGTGCTGATTCAAAACCATCATCTTTCTTAGGAAGTTTTTTATCACGTTTCACTCTGCGCTTACAACAATCCTGTGCAGGTACCGTGCCATTCTGTACTGATCCTGAAGTAGTAGGGGAAGATGAATCAAAAGAAGGCAACGTGTCACAGTCTGTTGTTAGTTCTGTGTCTTTATCTGGTAAGGCATCTTGCTTGACAGGGAAAGTTATGCCTAATTTCCTTCCAGATGTTGGGAGGAAACACCAATCAGCTAGTTGCCAATTAGCATATGAAAAACAAGACAAAAGCTTTAAATGTTTAGGGTCTTGCATATTTGCAGGGACATTTGTTGAACTAATAGTAGATGCAGGACTCGGTGGAGCAATCCAGTAAACATATACTGAACCCGCCTCAACATTACTGACTGTACCCTCCATACGAGATGCCTTCCATGTACCTCGGAGCCATCTAGCACTTTTGAAAACAACTGAAGAAGTACCCCGTACACGCTGACCTGGATAATAAGGAAAGATTGTATATTCAAAAACATTCTTAGAAACTGACATAAGGCACTCAGGGTCTGCCCTCATTACTTTACACTTTGAACCATCATCAAACAAAACTGTGACATTATCTACAACCTCATCAACCCGGCCCAGCCAAGAATCACGAAGTACATAATCTTCTTCTGTGAAGGCTTTTATCCGTTTCAGCTTCCTGCTAGGGACATCTATTTTAATTTCTCCAGACGGCATCTTCAAGTCAACAAAAAGGTCAATGCTGACTACTGTACCTGTCTGTCCTTTTGGATCTGAAATAGATGCAACAATGTCACCATGCATAAAGCTCCTATCAACTACAATAAGATCTTCAAGTTTCTCAGTTGTCTCAACAAGATTTGACCAAACTACTCGAGCATGATCCCCTGAAATAGATTCAACATCATCTTCTTCTTCATTATCATAATCTGAGGAGTCTGAATCACCTGCAACTCTAGTTACCATTCCAAACACACCCTCTTCTGATCTACTTTGGACTACATCTGATCTGTAAACACTTGCAATAAGAGGCTTCTTTCCAACTTTTAAAGGAGAATGTTTTGTTTCACCTGTACTTGTAGATACATTGTTTCCAGCCGAAAGGCCCTTTGGGTCCGAGTCACAGATATTTTCAGAGCAATGATCAGAACTGAACACACAACTCTCGCCATGAGAACCTGTGGAGCTAATTAAACCTTTCTCCTCTAAGTGGGCAAAATGCTCTAATTTTGTTGAGGCAACATTTACATTATCACAAATGTCTCCCATTAAGGTTGCAACTTGCAAATGTCTTTACAAGTGTAGACTTTAACAAAATCTCCACCTGCAAAAGGAAGAAAAACAGAGTAGAAAGTGCCAAATAAAATATTAATGAAGGGAGGAAATAATAGCAATAGATATATTTAAGATATCTAAGATATCTATCTAAAAGAAGACAGTAGATATTAGTCTAAAGATGCTTATTTAAGCATAAATATCTTAAATATATCTATCTAGAAGATGCCCATAGATATCTATGCTAGTTTCAATAGTTCTAAATATTATTTTATTTACTAAAATATGTAACTTTTTTTATTACTTTATTTTTATTTGAACTATTTTTTTTCATTTTTGAAAATCTATATAACAAGAAGACAAATTATTTACTGTAGATGTATGATTTCCACGGTCCATTATATTGAATAAGAGATTTAGTAATTCTTAGAAATGGGAAGCCAAAATCGAAAGAATATATATAATGAAAAATAAATTCTTACTTTTATTTTGAAGAGTTATTTTTTTTTTTTACATAAATATTAAATTTTCTTATCTATATAAACTACTACAAACACACATAGATAGAAAAAAGACAGACACCTATTTTAATTATTTAAAAATTTCTTTTAAAATACTTCAAAACTATTTTATTGACTAGTCACTACATAGACACATGAATTTTAACTTTTATTTAAGAATTATTTTATTTTATCTACATTGTTTACTTTCTTTTTATTTGAACATTATTTGTTTTACTTTTGTTTTGAAAAGAATAATGTGTATTTTATATTTATATGTAACTTTAGTTTCTACTTTTGGAAAAATCATTAATCATTATCCAATAGACTTTTGTTTTGTTTATACTTTGAAAAGTATATTAAATATTGTAAGTATGCTATTAAAGATCGTTACCCTGCCAAAAAAACCTAAACAGTAGCAAAATCAAAATATTACATAGATTTGTTTATAGGCAGCGAGTGTAAACAGGATATAAGATCGCTTTAAAACAACAAAATCTGACCCTTGGTCAACAGCTCATCAAGAGCACTAGGGTATATTTTAAAAATTTGATGTATTTAAATTTAAGAAATAAGGACTAAGCATCAAAAAGCTATGTTAATCCCATATGTTACAGTAAAATTCAATGAAAGCAATATAAGCTTCAAACCTCATAGTATTATACATGGCTGAAAGTCTCATCTGACAAGATTTTTCTGATGTAGGAACTGCCCTACTTAATCTTCTGCCTAGAAAAGCAATGCATTATGCTTGTGAAAATGGAAAGGGAGTAAAGAGTGACCATGTAATTTCCATCTCCATGCACAGTCTATCCAAGGAATTAAACCGCTCCAAGCGATTTCTCGTATCTAAGAATAATATTTTTTTTTGAAACCAGATTGTTTGCAGTGTATGAATTTGTCAATCCTCTGGATCATACTGTGTAGGGAATTGAAGGTCCAACCACCAAGAGAGAGTCCCGTGTTAGGCATCTATCATGGAGTGGCGTACTTAAGAGAGAGTCCCTCATTTACAATGAATCATTTGTGATACTCCAAATAAGTTATATTTATCTATCATAATTATCTTATTACGTTAATTCCTTGTATTGGATTATCATCATTTCCTGTTAGTATTACTTGAATTGGTATTAATTATTTATTATCATTATTTCATTACAATCAATTTATTATCCCTTATATTGACAGCATTACGATAATTTGTGCAAACCCAAATTGAAGAGTATTATACTATTATGTATCCTTGGAGGTATACACAGGCATATGTTTATATGTTATGTTTGACAGTGCTGTGAATTAATATCTCATTTTAATTGTCATTATTTTATTTAAGAATGTTCACTTAATTTATTTTCATTGATTCACAGATTTGATTTTAATTTATAATGCTGACCATCATATTAAATGTTAAGTCAGAAAGTTAGGGAAATTCGTACCTGTCACTGCCGTATTATTCTTTTTATCTACTGGTAGACCCGATCCTTGCTCTTTCTTCTTTTCTGGGACTCTGGAGTGGTTATCTTCGTATTTTTTTTTCTATCCCAATTTACACGGAGGGGAGGGTATTTATCCTCCCCCACATCGTGGTGAAAAGCCACGATGTTTTGCACTTGGTAGCTCTTCTTATGTGAAGAGTCGCTACCCTTCTACTTAGTGGGACCCGATGTGGAGGTCATCCCACTCAACCCACCGTTCAAAGGAGACTATTAGGCTTCTTAGGCAATGGGTTAATAAATGTTTAAGAACATCATTGTTCATCACTATTAAAATCTAGTACATGCTATGTGTATTATGAACATATAAATATATATTGTAAATATAATGAAATTATTCAATATATATAATGTAAACTAATAAATATTGTAAATATAAATTCAAGATGTAAATTGACAATAAAATATCATTTTAAATAATAATGTAATTATCATAATTTTTTAATATGATTTTTTTATTATTATTTTTTATTATTATTATTATCTATTACTAAATTCTATTATCAGATTTGGGACATCACATCTTGCTAGCTGTGATGATAATAACAAAGAATGTTTTGTCAAAAATGTTGGCTTTATAATTATGAAAAAACTGAATTATAATGGAAAAAGTTTGGGAAAGTATGGGCAAGGAATTAAAGAGCCCATACCAAGTGTAGGGCTAGAGAATGAAGGACCTTGATATAATAGAAGTGAAAAAAATACAAATGATGTGACGGGTAATATAATTAGAAACAAATCAATTCAAGAAATGTATTGGTTTCAATGTTCTCATTATAACAAGAAAAGACATAAAAAGGAAACATGTTGAGATATCTATCCTTGTACTATTTGTGGATTATAGGATCCTTCTTAAAAAATGTGTTGAAATAGACAGTGGAAGAAACAACCTATGAAATATAGGCTACAAATGAATTGTGGATGGATTGGCATATCTAGTTGGCAAAAGGTCAGAAATGTGATCAAAATGTTGTAAAAGCATAAATATTCTCATGTCAAATGAAATAGCAATCAAGCAAGTTTTGAACGTTTGAGTTGGGTGATTAATGATCATTTGTTATGACTCAAGGGAAATAAATGTCTTACTATATGTTATTAGTGAGTCAAACATATTAACATTAGGTACCATTTCATCAAGAGAGCTAGAGAACAACAAACAAATCTACTAAGAGTTTTGTGGATCAAAAGATTAGTTGGTAGACATATTTTCCTATTTAACTCGAGGGCACATGGGCTGAAATGTCCCCCTGCCATCCCCAAATTTTGCCAAATTTTAGAAACATCTCAAACACATCTAAGAAAAAATAGTAAACACTAGCTGTCCCATACAGCCTAGCCAATTTTTGTTTCATTGAAAAGAAAAAACACAAAAGTGATAAAAAATAAATCTCTATTCTTGCTTGTTAAAGCTTGCCACATTTAGTCAAAAGTGGCCATTGAAATTGAATATGGACTAGCACATTGTAATCTTGTTCATATAGATCGCTTGTCCTCTTAACTAGCTTTTATCGAGGACATTCAATCTTTTATCTTCTTAATCTTATTCCAAAAAAATTTACCCATATCGTCATTTTTCGTTTCCACATCCCACATGTTCTCATGAATGCAGTCATGGAAATAGCAAAGGCACTAGATTAAAGACTTGGTTCCCCTAAAGATAAAGTCATATAAAACCATGACGTATTTGCATAGAGTTAGAAGCTATGTTTGTTGCATTCTGATCCTTATTTACAATGAAAACTATGGGGAAAGGATGTAATCAGAAGGGGCATGCTACCTATTCCATCTTACACTTTCGACATCAATCCCTTCATCCCATAGCCTCTTGGTTAAAAGACCACATATTGCTTAACTAGTCTTTCTTTCCTTCCTAGTACATAGCCAACTATTATACAAACAGTTGCAAGAAAAGTATCATACATGGGTAGTTGTTGATCAGTGAGAAAGCTTGCTTGGCAGTGGTGTTTTCTTCTCAAAAGTTATGCCACTATATGTTAGCCCACACAATCAAGCTGGTAGCAAAGATCGATCCTCTCAAGTATCTACTCAGCAAGGGAGCTCTCATAGGAAGATTAGCTAAATGGGTCATGA